>NC_134699.1:59350433-59636091 GCF_050947455.1 Rhinoderma darwinii
CTGAATTACGTCTGAAAATAGGTCGTGTGAACATACCCTTAATGCCTACTTATATATTTATATCTTTTGTGAGGGAATAACCGTAAATGGTAATGTTTTTGGCAAGATATACGTCATGGACGCGGCACATAGACATACCACACATCTGCATTACTTGTCTATTCCAGCACCTTGAAGTCCACACATAAGAAGCACTTTACTAAATCGTGCGGCCATTAAAGTTCTGTTTACACATTTTTATCAAATTGTGCTGCAATTGTTGCAAATTCGTGGCATAAAACGCTATGCGACTGCGACCTGTTTGTTAAAATTACTGTCGGTTCAGGGAACCGGGGAGAACCAGGATCCAGAACTGGTCCTTCTGCACTCAATTGTATCCGCGTCCTTAGGACATTGTGGCCCTATCTCAAAGGGGCATTGTGGCGCTTTCTAAAGAGGGCACTATATAAAGGGGGTACTGTGAGTGGCATCATCTACAAATGGCAAAATTTCCAGGGGGCACTGAAAGTGGCATTGTCTATAGAGGGCACTGTGAGTGCTACCATCTCAAGGGAGCACTATCTCCAGGGGGCACTATTTCCACCGAGCACTATCTCCAGGGAGCACCATCTCCAGGGGGCATTGTGAGTGGCATTATCTACAGATGGCACTATCCCCAGGGGGCACTATCTCTAGAAAGCACTGTCTCCAGGGGGGGACTTTGTATTTTTATCTCCTGAGGGCACTATCTCCAGGGGGCACTATCTCCAGGGGGCGCTGTGAGTGGCATTATCTACAGAGTGTACTGTGAAGGGCGCTATCTCCAGGGGACACATCGTGTGTGTGGTGTTTTATTTAACTGTGTGTGGCAGTATATTCTGAGGCATAGTGTGTGATACTATTATATTCAGATTCACAGTGTGTGGCACCGTGATTTTCTTGTCTTAGTTTAGAGGTGTGGATGTATTCGAAAAGTGAGAAGATGATGGCATCTGAGCGGCAAACTCTGCAGAAATCAGTCATGGCCGGAAGAGGTCGTCATGGAGGTTTGAGCGGATGGAGAAGAAATGAGAAAAAGAACAACTAAAATCTGAGTAGATGCCACCTGTGAGATGCCTACCTTTTTTGTAAAAGCAACTGCCATCATATCTTTACCATGGTTGAGGCCATACTGTGAGCTGTAGATTCACACCGTACAAACTTATATGGCAGGGGTTTACTTACTTTGCAAATGTTCTCTGTACTGAGCTGTATTTTTGCTGGTATTACATATATATCTACTGAGCTTGGTTCTGGTGCTGTATATATGTACTAAGCTCAGTTCTGGCCATATATATATATATATATATATATATATATGTACTGAGATTTGTTCTGGTGCTGTACATATGTACTAAGCTTCGTTCTGGCTATATATATGTACTGAGATTTGTTCTGGTGCTGTACATATGTACTCAGCTTCGTTCTGGCTATATATATGTACTGAGCTTTGTTTTGGTGCTGTACATATGTACTCAGCTTCGTTCTGGTGCTGTATATATGTATGAGCTTTGTTCTGGTGCTGTACATATTCACTGGGCTATGTTCTGGTTCTGTAATGATGTATTAAGCTTGCTTCTGGTGCTGTATATATGTATGAGCTTTGTTCTGGTGCTGTACATATGTACTGGGCTTTGTTCTGGTTCTGTAATTATGTGTTAAGCTTGCTTCTGGTGCTGTATTTATGCACGTGTGTCCTCACCCTAACTTTCACATCGAGCTGGTAACCACTTTGGGGGTCCATTGAAAGGTTTTCTATGGGGCCCAGCAATGTCTGCTAAAGCCTCTGACACTAGAGCCGACTCAGGACCCCTAATAACCACTGACCCCCGTATCTCGTGTAGAATGTAGTGACGTTCATATCTCCTTATTACTTCTAATTTTTAGCTGTTTCTCTGTTACACAGGAGATTTGTCAGGTGTTTTCCCTTATTCTGGATTTTGTCCATTCTTCTAGGTTCCTCCAATCATCTTCATTCATTATCGGCCCCTAGATCTTGTAGGAAACATTTGAAGGAACTTTACAAAGTTTTACATTTATTTTTAGAGAACACAAGAAAAATAAATCAACAGTGATTAACCTTAATGTACTATTATGTCATGGGGCGGGAAGGGGTTAAATGTGCATCGATCTCTCTTCTACCAGGTTGTGTGGACCCGCCCTAGTGTGTGGCTGCTTCATCCTGAGTTTATTTATATGGGGGTCTGTATTTATAAAGGGGTCTGGGGTCTGTATTTCTTAGAGGGCCTTGGGTCTCTATTTATTAGATGGTGTGGGGTCTGTATTTATTAGGGGTCTGGTCTGGGGTCTGTGTTTATTAGGGCGACTTGGGTTTGTATGTGTTAGGGGTCTGGGATCTGAATTTATAATGTGATTTGGGGTCTGTATTTATTAGGGGGTCTGGGGTCTATATATATAAGGGGGTCTGTATTTTTTAGGATGTCTGTATTTATTAGGGGGTCTGGGGTCTGTGTTTATTAGGGGTCTGGGTTCTGCCTTTTTTAGGGCCAGTTCACACAGAGTTTATGTCAGCACTAAAAAATGGCCCAAATTGCTTCCCATGGACTTCAATGGGAGGCAGAAGCGGTTTCGGACAGTTTTGGCCGCTCACGGGAAAAAAAGCGGCATGCTCTTTCTTTGAGTGGATTCTACCTTTGACCTCCCATTGAAATCAATAGGAGGCAGAAGAAACCTACGGCACTCGTTTGCCCGAGAGAAAAAAACACGGAAATAAAAACATCAAATAATGCTGGCACTTACAAAAATGTATTGACTTGGAAGAAAACTAGACAATAGACAATGATTGACATGAAGCTTTCCTATCCCCTCTTCAAAGCACTTCTCCAGGTTCTGAAAATAGACTAGATCTTTTAATACACACCTTTCTTAGCTACTGCAGAACATCTTTGAGAATAAGAACAAGAATATGAGGAGTTTCATACCGATCACTCCCAACATTTAGGTGACGATACACAAGCTGGGTGCCTTGTACTTTTTATATGACTCTGGCCCCTGCCTGTAACCTGTCCCATATATAATATACATTATGTGTACAGGAATCCAGGGAACTCCCCAATGTTACTCTCCTGGATTCATCAGGCAAATTACCAAGTGCCACTCGGGTCGTTTTTCACAGCATCCGAGTGGCAACCGATAGTTTCCATGCACTCATTCACTGCAGTAGGTGAATCGGGTTGTGAAAATGCCCTATCTTTTCAAGGACCATGGACGGGACTCGGGCATCACACACGGTCTTGTGCAAGAGCCCTTAACCCCTTAAGGACGCAGCCTAGTTTGGGCCTTAAGGCTCAGAGCCCATTTTTCAAATCTGACATATTTCACTTTATGTGGTAATAACGTCGGAATGCTTAAACCTATCCAAGCGATTCTGAGATTGTTTTCTCGTGACACTTTGGGCTTCATGTTCGTGGTAAAATTTGGTCGATATATTCAGTCTTTATTTGTGAAAAATTGCAAAATTTGGAGAAAATTTACAAAAAATTGCATTTTTCAGAATTTAAATGCATCTGCTTGAAAAACAGACGGTTATACCACCCAAAATAGTTACTAGTTCACATTTCCCATATGTCTACTTTAGATTGGCATCGTTTTTTGAACATTATTTTATTTTTCTTGGAAGTTACAAGGCTTAGAACATAAACAGCAATTTCTCATATTCTTAAGAAAATTTCAAAAGCCTTTTTTTGAAGGTACCAGTTCAGTTCTGAAGTGGCTTTGTGGGGCCTTTGTATTAGAAACCCCCATAAAACACCCCATTTTAAAAACTAGACCCCTCAAAGTATTCAAAACAGCATATAGAAAGTTTTTTAACCCTTCAGGCATTTCACAGGAATTAAAGCAAAGTGGAAATGAAATTTGCAAATTTCATTTTTTCTGCTGAATTTCAATTTTATAAAAAAAAATTCTGTAACAGAGAAGGTTTTACCAGAGAAATACTACTAAATATGTATTGTCCAGATTCTGCAGTTTTTAGAAATGTCCCACATGTGGCCCTACTGCGCTCGTGGACTAAAACACAAGCCCTAGAAGCAAAGAAGCACCTAGTGCATTTTGAGGCCTCTTTTTTATTAGAATATATTTTAGGCAGCATGCCAGGTTTGAAGAGGTGTTGAGGTATCAAAACAAAGGAAATCCACCAGAAGTGACCCCATTTTGGAAATTACATCCCTCAAGGAATTCATTTATGGTTTTTGTTATCATTTTGACCGCACAGTTTTTTCACAGCACCTATTTGAATTGGGCTGTGAAATGAAAAAAATGATATTTTTTCCAATAAGATGTCATTTTTTAACAAAATTTCTTATTTTCACAGGGAACAACATACCCCATTTTGTTGCCCAATTTGTCCTTAGTGCGTCAATACCCCATTTGTTGTGATAAACTGCCGTTTGGGCCCATGGGAGGCCTCAGAAGGAAAGGAGCGCTATGTGTTTGTTGGAGTCCAGATTTTGCTGGATTGGTTTTCGGGTGCCATGTCGCATTTGCAGAGCCCCAGAGGTATCAAAGCAATGGAAACCCGCCAGAAGTGACCCCATTTTGGAAACTACACCCCTCAAGGAATTCATTTATGGTTTTTGTTATCATTTTGACCGCACAGTTTTTTCACAGCACCTATTTGAATTGGGCTGTGAAATTAAAAAAATGATATTTTTTCCAATAAGATGTCATTTTTGATCAAAATTTCTTATTTTCACAGGGAACAACATACCCCATTTTGTTGCCCAATTTGTCCTTAGTGCGGCAATACCCCATTTGTGGTGATAAACTGCCGTTTGGGCCCATGGGAGGGCTCAGAAGGAAAGGACCACCATTTGGCCTACTGGAGCTTTTCTGGTGCTAAGTCATGTATGCAGAAGCCCCTGAGGTACCAGTAGAGTTGAAACCCCCGAGAAGTGACCCCATTTTAAAAACTACACCCCTTAAGACATTCATCTAGAGGTGTAGTGAGCATTTTGACCACACAGGTACTGTGTAAAAGATAATGCGCAGCAGATGGTGCAGTGTGAGATTTGCAATTTTATATATATATATATGCCATTTCAGTGTCCAATATATTGTGCCCAGCATGCGCCACCGGAGATATACACCCCTTAAATTGTAATGTGTGATCTCCTGGGTACGGCAATACCCTACATGTGGCTGTTATCAGCTGCCTGGGCATACGGCAGGGCTCAGAAGGGAAAGATGAGGGGGGTAAGCTGTGCGGAGTGCATCAGGGTAAATTAAAAATCAAGGGATGTATGATACATTTTAAAACAATCTTTTATACAGAGCCCTGGTTTTTCGGGACACGTGTCACATTGGTATATTGTGTTCTTCCTTATCCCCCTCTTATAGCAGACTCTGCACCTCTTTTGACTCTTTCCCTCTCCACCGGTTTTGGGAACTTCTCCTGGAAAGTGTTGCCCTGGTACGATGCGTGTGGCCTCGCTTCCAGAAGTACTGGGTGCCCCCCCTTCCTGGTCCCTAAAGATTAGATCTTGAAATTCCAGGAAAGTTCCCCTCTGGCCTGCACATCGACGTAGCACGTACGCATTGTACAAAGCCATCTGTATGATGTGCCCGGCCAGCTTCTTATACCACACCGCATGGCGCTGTAGGGCTTCAGGACTTGATTTGACAAGTCCATCCCTCCCATGTACCTATTGTAGTCCAGGATGCAGTCTGGTTTGGGGGTGGCCTTTCCTTCATATATCCTAAATCTGTAGGTATACCCTGATGCACTCTCGCACAGCTTATACATCTTCATGCCATACCTTGCCCTCTTACCCGGCAGGTACTGGCGGAATTGAACCCTCCCTTTAAAATGTACCAGGGACTCAGCAATAGAAATACACTTCTCGGGGGTGTATGTTTGGGAAAACCGGGCACTGAAACGGTCTAATAGGGGTCTCCGTTTATACAAACGGTCAAAACTGGGGCCATCTCGGGGTGGGCACGGCTCATTATCAGTATAATGTAAGAAGCGAAGTATTGCCTCATTAATGTATTTTTTTAGGTTCCAGTTCAGTTCTGAAGTTGCTTTGAGGGGCCCATATATTAGAAACCCCTATCAAACACCCCATTTTAGAAACTAGACCCCTCAAAGTATTCACAACAGCATTTAGAAAGTTTATGAACCCTTTAGGTGTTTCACAGATATTTAGAGCAAAGTAGAGGTGAAATTTACTTTTTTTTTTTGTCAGAAAATCCTCTTTATACCATTTTTTTTATAACACAAAAGGTTTTATCAGAGAAACGCAACTTAATACTTATTGCCCAGATTCTGCAGTTTTGATAAATATCCCACATGTGGCTCTAGTGCAGTAATGGACTGAAGCGCCGGCCTCCGAAGCAAAGGAGCACCTGGTGGATTTTGAGGCCTCTTTTTTATTAGGCACCATGTCCTGTTTGAAGAGGTCTTGTGGTGCCAAAACATTGGGAACCCCCCAAAAGTGACCCCAATTTGGAAACTAGACCCCTTGAGGAATTCATTGTAGTTTTCTTGGGGTGCATGTGGCTTTTGATCAGTTTTTATTCTATTTTTAGGTGGCGCGGTGACTAAAAAACAGCAATTCTACTATTGTTTTTTTATTCTATTTTTTTTACAGCGTTTTACCGTGCGCTATAAATGACACATTCACTTTATTCTGCGGGGCGATACGATTACGGCGATACCAGATGTTTATAGTTTTTTTTTATGTCTTATGGCGTTTGCACAATAAAATACGTTTTGTAAACAATCATTCACTTTTTGTGTTCGCTTATTCTAAGAGCCAGAACGTTTTTATTTTTCAATCAATAAAGCCGTGCGAGGACTTATTTTTTGCGTAACGAACTGTAGTTTCGAACAGTACCATTTTTAGGTACATGCGACTTTTTGATCTCTTTTTATTCCATTTTTTGGGAGGTGAAGTGACCAAAGAATTGTGATTGTGGTACGGTTTATTATTATTTTATTTTACGGCGTTCATCGTGCGGGATAAATAACGAAATAGTTTTGTAGTTCAGGCCGTTACGGACGCGGCGATACCAATTATGTATAGTTTATTTGTTTGTTTATATATTTTTATTAATAATAAAGGACTGATAAGGGAAAAGGGGGGATTTTTACTTTTATTACTTTTAAATCTTTTATTTTCTTATTTTTACACATCTTTTTTTAACTTTTTTTTAACTTTATTACTTTGTCCCACTAGGGGACTTGAGGGCAGGAGGCCCTGATCGCTATTCTAATACACTGCACTACATGCGTAGTGCAGTGTATTAGAACTGTCAGCTACTCACTGACAGCAAGCATAGTGGGTCCTGACGTTGTCAGGACCCACTAGGCTTCCGTCTATGGCATAGTCGGACGCCATTGTTTGGTGTCCGGTTGCCATAGTCACCATCGCCGGCCGCTATCGCGTAGCAGGCCGGCGATGGCAGCTTAACCCCTAAAAAGCCGCGATCTCTATAGAACGCGGCTTTTAAGGGGTTAATCGGAGGGAAAACAGCGATCGGTCCCCGATGTAGGAGCTGTGACAGCTGCTGAACAAGACAGCAGCGTCACAGCTCCTGTATGTGTCGGGAGGACGGCCGAAACGGCCGTTACTCCCGAGACGTACTATTACGGCATGGAGCGCGAACGATACAGCTGCCATGACGTAATAGTACGTCAAGGAGCGGGAAGGGGTTAAGGAATTGAGGGTTGGAGGCTTTTCCTTCTCCTTGCAGGCTGTGCTCAAACCCACAAATCAGGGCACTGGGAAAGGCTAAACTGCATATAATTCCAGTACTCAACACTCCTGTCACAAAGTGCCCCTGAAACTATATGTACCACTGACTACCAGACTCTGGATGCTATATGTACCACTGACTACCAGACTCTGGATACTATATGTACCACTGACTACCAGACTGTGGATACTATATGTACCACTGACTACCAGACTCTGAATACTATATATACCACTGACTACCAGACTCTGGATACTATATGTACCACTGGCTACCAGACTCTGGATACTATATGTACCACTCATCACCAGACTCTGGATACAAATTATGTATATACTGCTGACCAACAGACTATGGCTAGTGTTTGTACCACTGACCACCAGACTTTGGATACTATATGTACCACTGACCACCAGACTCTGGATACTATATGTACTACTGACCACCAGCCTCTGGATACTATATGTACCACTGACCATCAGACTCTGTATACTATATATACCACTGACCACCAAACTCTGGATACTATATATACCCATGGCCACCTGACTCTGAATACTTTATATACCACTGACCACCAGACTCTGGACACTATATATAACACTGACCACCAGACTCTGGATAATATATGTACTATGAACCACCAGACTCTGGATACTATATGTACCATGAACCACCAGATTCTGGATACCATATGTACCACTGACAACCAGACTCTATATACTATATACACCACTGACCACAAGACTCTGGATACTATGTGTACCATTGACCACCAGACTCTGGAAGCTATATGTATTACTGACCATCAGACTATGGATGCTATATGTATCACTGACCATCAGACTCTGGATACTATATTTACCACTGACCACCAGACTCTGAACACTATATGTATATATATATATATATATATATATATATATATATATATATATATATATATACATATATATACCACTGACACCAGACTCTGGATACTATATATATACACCACTGACACCAGACTCTGGATAATATATATATACCACTGACCATCAGACTCTGGATACTATATGGACCATGAACCACCAGACTCTGTATACTATATGGACCATGAACCACCAGACTCTGTATACTGTGTATATCACTGACCACAAGACTGTGGATACTATGTGTACTACTGACTACCAGACTCTGGACACTATATATATACCATTGACACCAGACTCTGGATACTATATGCAGGGGCATAACTAGGAAAGACTGGGCCCCATAGCAAACTTTTGACTGGGCCCCCCCTCCCCTGGGTGTCACACAACCCCCCCTTGTAGATAGTGCATTCTTTACAGCCCCCCTGTAGATAATGCCATACAGCCCCCCCCCTGTAGATAACGCCATACAGCCCCCCTGTAGGTAACACCATACAGCCCCCCTTTAAGGTAACGCCATACAGCCCCCCTGTAGGTAATGCCATACAGCCCCCCCTGTAGGTAATGCCATACAGCCCCCCATGTAGGTAACGCTATACAGCCCTCCCTGTAGGTAACGCTATACAACCCCATGTAGGTAACGCTATACAGCCCCCCTGTAGGTAACGCTATACAGCCCCCCTGTAGGTAACGCTATACAGCCCCCCTTTAGGTAACACCATATAGCCCCCCCTTTAGGTAACGCCATACAGCCCCCCCTGTAGGTAACGCCACCAGACTCTGGATACTATATATACCACTGGCCACCAGACTCTGGATACTATATATACCACTGGCCACCAGACTCTGGATATTATATATACCACTGGCCACCAGACTCTGGATACTATATGTACTACTGGCCATCAGACTCTGGATACTATATATACCACTGGCCACCAGACTCTGGATACTATATATACCGCTGGCCACCAGACTCTGGATACGCCAGACTCTGGACACTATATATACACCACTGGCCACCGGACTCTGGATACTATATGTACCACTGGCCACCAGACTCTAGATACTATATATACCACTGGCCACCAGACACTGGATATTATATATACCACTGGCCACCAGACTCTGGATACTATATGTACTACTGTAATGTCCGTGGCTGCGGGCTTTCAGCTCCAACCTCCCACTGACAGCCGCAGCTACGAGTCGGCAAGCGCTGGCCTCAGCCTCCTCCTCAGGAGACGCCAGTGCTCGCGTCCACTTACCTCTGCCGGACCCGGTAGGGTGCGTGCGCCCGCTCTTAAAGGGGCAGCACGCGCACCGGACCTCATTGATGAACTTTGACCCGTGAGTACCCTGGACTATAAGAGGGGTCCAGCCCCCTAGTTCTATGCCTGAGCGTTGTTGTGTTCCCTAGTTTGTCTATGTGATGGCCTCCTAGTGAGTTTCCAGTTCCAGTCCCTGTCCCTATACCTGTTTCCAGTTCCTGTTCCTAGCAATCCATACCTTCCTGGTCTAGCACTGAGCTGTGCCAAAGTCGTGCCGTGCTATATCCACGTCTGACCTGCTTCACCTCACCCTACGTCCGCCTGCTACCTAAGTCCCAGCCGAGCCTGCCCTGCTGCTGTTTGAGCTGCCACAGGTACCTATAGAACTATAGACATTCACCTGCTCCCTGTTGGCCAGCTGCCTTACCGCCAAGGCGGTACGGCTCAGTGGGTCCACAGACCCTTCGTGACAACTACTGGCCATCAGACTCTGGATACTATATATACCACTGGCCACTAGGCTCTGGATACTATATATCCCACTGGCCACCAGACTCTGGATACTCCAGACTCTTGGCACTATATATACCACTGACACCAGACTCTGGATACTTTATGTACCACTGGCCACCAGACTCCGGATACTATATATACCACTGGCCACCAGACTCCGGATACTATATATACCACTGGCCACCAGACTCTCGATACTATATATACCACTGGCTACCAGACTCTGGATACTCCAGACTTTCGCCACTATATATATTACTGACACCAGACTCTGGATACTTTATGTACCACTGGCCACCAGACTGTGGATACTATATATACCACTGACCACCAGACTCTGGATATTATATGTGCCTCTAACCAACAGACTGTGGATACTTTATATACCACTGGCTGTCAGACTTTGGATACTATATGTACCACTGACTACTGGAAACCACTTGTAAGTGGATTAGGGTTAGTTCACCACCACTGGATTAGGGTAAATTCTCTACCGAAGGCGGCTGTATGACAATAGAGACTAGTGAAGAGGCCGGTCAGTGTTTGTGTTTAGTCAGTATTCACATTAGTCGGCAGAGTCACAGGTGGAGTGAAACGCGTGGGACGATGGCGTTGATGGACGGCACATTCAGTGGCGTCGACGCCTCCTCATCCTCCTGTTCCATTGGTGCCGGTGCTGCAGGTTTCTTCCAGCGACATAACATATATGATCCCCGTGTGGTAAGTTCTTTCTTAAGATTTTTCCTATATGACATTTTATGCCCTGTCACATATAGACACATAAAGGTGAGGTACTCACCAGGGCCGTATTTACCATTAGATACCTGCGGGCACCAGATCACTGTAGTACTACCGATAATGAGTCCTCTACCTGTGTGTTTTCCGATTTTATGTAACTAAAGCTTAATTGCTGTATAAATGAAAAGATCTACAATTTCCTAATCTACTTTATGTTTCTTAGCTGAGAGCAGGACTAGCGATGTACAGGTTTACTGCATCTGAATGTGAGCAAGAGCGTCCTCATTCACTGACAGCAAACAGATCTTGAAAATGGTGAGTAATTGAAACATAAATTATATTATAAAGTTGTAGAACTTCTCATGTATACAGGAATGAAGTATTTATTATATGGGGCTTGGCTGTAAATATGCTCCCGGATATGAAGTCTCCTTGTATAGACCAGTCCTATTGGATCTCTCGGTGTGGACGTCTCTGCAGGGGATTTTTCTTCTTCATGAATGTTGATCTCTGGTGTGTAGGATCTGGTAACAGGAGCATCCATGAGGTGAGGGCCCTGACTGTAGGGGGCAGCATTGTAGCCGATCCTCCATCTCCCACTGTGCCCCATTCAATGTATCCAGTTTAGATAATCCTCCACAATCTAAATAGCCTGTACTTCAGCTCTCTCCTGCACTGATACATTGTAACAAACTCTCACTTATCATTATATAACCATTAAAGCTGTTTTCTGGTTTGGAAAACCCATTTTCAAATGCCCTATTAGGGAATTTTAGTGTAATAGTGTGGGTTCCCCTGTTCAGGAACCTGATTAATTAGCCAGAATGGAGAGGAGCTACAAACATCATCTCCTGCTAAGGAGGATCAACACATCCATGTACTACATGCACAGCCTGGTGATTTTAGAACTGTGTAAGGCCTCATTCACACGGCAGGGTTTCCCGGCCGGGTGCCGACCGTTCATAAATCGGCCGGCACCCGGCTGCATTAGGAATAATAGACCCCTAATGGGGCTATTCACACGACTGATTTTTTGACGGCCGGGAAAACCGGCCGTCAAAAAATAGGACATGCTCTATCTTCGGCCGGGTACCCGGCCGCCCGGCTCCCATAGAAGTCTATGGGGCCGGGTATTACACGGCCATCACCGGGATGTGTCCCGAGTGATGGCCGGGTTTTCCGGCGCTTGCGCTCTATCTCCTCCTCCTCACAGCGCAGAGTGCATGTGAGGAGGAGGAGTTAAAGCCATTCGGACGAATGGCATCGCTGTACACTGTGTGGCAGTGCCGGGGTGTACAGCAGGTGGAAGGGAGCGCTGCGCTGGCTCCCTTCCCCTGCTTGTTTTAAAAGCACCCTGGCCCGGCGACACCTTCGATGGCGACGCTAGCAGCTGCAGCTGCTGCTGCTGCGGCTGCTACTACTGTAGCGACGCCACTATAGCAGAGCGGGGAGGTATCTCTGCTATGTGCTAGCCGCACTTTAGCTCCTTGAAGGAGCGGAATCCCCGTGTTTTCGGGGATTCCGCTCCTGGACAGAGCGCTTGATGTCTCTGTCCATATCTGGGCAGTGACATCAGGGGAAACTCCTGAAGCGGAATCCCCGAACACATGGGGATTCCCCTTCAGGAGTTGCCGCTGATGTCACTGTCCGGATCTGCCCGGCCCGGCATGGATGCAAAACTTAATGCAAACCGGCCGGACAAAATGGCAGATTTTACTGGCCGACACTCGGGCTCGGGAACCACCCGGTCGTGTGAATCCCGCCTAATACTTTAATAACCCTTTAGAGAGAGTGTAGGGAAATTAAACTCTTGTATTAAGTTCCCCCAGAGATTACGGGACCCCTCTAGCAAAACGGTATTGTAAAAACCTAACAACCCCTGTAAGACTCTGTTCACACCACATTTGGGCTTTAAATCTGGCATATACCTTTAAAGTGTAGCTAAACGTTTGACAAACTTCTGACATGTCATAGTGACATGTCAGAAGGTTAGATTGGTGGGGGTCCGAGCACTGAGACCCCCACCAATCGCTAGAATGAAGCAGCTGAAGCACTTGTGTGATCGCTCCGCCGCTTCGTGTTTGTTCGGACATGTCAGAAGTTTGTCAAACGTTTAGCTACACTCTAAATGGGTAAAACCTGGAGAATAAGACATTGAGACCTATACAACATTTACAACATAGACGTCCAATGGGAATAACAACAAGCACAAAGATGTAGGGGGTAAAAGGAGAATTTTATTTATAGATAAGGGAAGGTTATATTTTATTATTAGGAAATTATTATATAAGTATTAAGACTACTATTATTATATACTGTGTATATGTATGTGTCATCTATTTATCTATTATACTAAACCTAGCTAAAGGCCGTGTTGATCCAGAGGAAGGCGAAAACCCCCTGTGAGGAATGAGCCAATTGTCCTCATATTAGGGGGGAAAATTCCTTCCTGACCCCAAATATGGCGGTCGGCATAAATCCCAGGATCAAAGGCTGATGTGTAATATAGGGAAAAATTCTTAGTTTATTTTTTTTTTATTATTATTTTTAATTAACTACTGTATTTATATATGTGTAAACTATAAATTGTATTAAATTAAGAATTATTTTTTATAAATTATTTTTCTATATTTATATTATGTTACTTATGTGTGTTACTACTTATTACTCTATAATCCTAAACCTATTTAAGGCCGTGTTGATCCAGAGGAAGGCGAAAACCCCCTTTGAGGAATGAGCCAATTGTCCTCATATTAAGGGGGGAAAATTCCTTCCTGACCCCAAATATGGCGATCAGAATAATCCCAGGATCAAAGGCTAAAGTCTAATCTAAATGTACTATGTGTCTATATGCGGGTGTCTATACTTATCATGTAGTGCGGTGTCTATACATATTATGTAGTGCGGTGTCTAATCTTATCATGTAGTGTGGTGTCTATACTTATCATGTAGTGCGGTGTCTATACTTATCATGTAGTGCGGTGTCTATACATATTATGTAGTGTGGTGTCTATACTTAATATGTGGTGATGTTAGTGATGTGGGTGATGCTAGTGATGTGGGTGATGTGGGTGCATTACTTACCTGGCCTGTGCTGAGGTGAGATCAGGTATAATGGCCGCTCCGGCCCCAGGACTACAACATGCGGCTATTATTCCTGATCTCTCCAGATGGAAACTAAGCACAGGCCGCTCCTGGGGGGTGTAGAGGATCTTCAGGCTGGAGTGATGTCAGATGCCAGCCCGGGATTGGAGGATGGCAAGTCAAGGCCCTGGTGCAGCAGCAAGATGGCAGAGGTGCGGCATGAAGATGTTACGGAGAGAGATGATGGTCTGGGCAGCCGAGGTGACATACAGCAGCAGAGACATTAGGCGCGGGTCAGGAGGCGTGAAGTTCTGGGCCCTTGTCCTGAGATGTTAAGGGGTCCAGCTTGGTGACATGAAGCTGAACCCGGACAAGGGGTGAAGGGCTTTGTTATTCTCTGGCCACTTCAGATGTTGGTTCTCCAGAACGGGCACAAATGGTGTAAAAGGTGGCTGTGCCCTCCTCTCCTGCAGTTCCTCCCAGCCGATGGTGGAGAAGAATGGATGCGCTCTGATGTTCCCGCACACACCGAGGCGCCTCTCAGAATTTTTACGGACCAGTCTCTTGGTTAGATGTTTCACGTCAGGATTAAGCCAAGTTGGAAATTTAGGCTTCGCGGTGGTGATGGCTTTGAAAGCCATTCGCCTGACGGGGCCGTTGTAAAAGGGGGAGCGTCCTGCTGCCATCCTGGACACCACAATCCCCAGGCTCCACCAGTCAACTGCGGTGCCGTATTTTTTTCCAAGAAGCACCTCGGGGGCCATGTAATCCAACGTTCCCGTCACTCCACTGATCTTATTGGAGGCGGTGACTCCATCTTGGGCCAGTCCCAGGTCGATGATACGGACGTGGCCATCTGCATCCAGCATTATATTCTCCGGCTTTAGATCTCTGCAAAGAAATAAGAAGAGAGAATGACAAATTCGCCCAGTGATCCAGGAGACGGGGGATGGGTCACTGCACCTCCAAGCAGAATAGCCATTCAGGAGTGTAGGAAAGCTGGGTGCATTATTTATAGCATGTAATGGAGACGGAGAAAATGGGGAAGTTCTGCTTACCGGTGGACGATGTTGTGTCCATGGAGGAACTGGAGGCCACATATCATCTCTGCTGTGTAGAATCTGATGGGGAGAACAGAGCGGAGTCTCAATGTCATGAAATCTTCCTCTATCAATTCCCTAATATCATGTTATGATGGAGTGTGTGTGGTCTCTATCAGAGAAGAGGCGCTGATTATGGCAGCCTGTATTCTGCATTCTCTGCATTGTCCTTCATCTGACCTCTCCCTCACCTTTTCTTCTGTCCACCCCCCTCAGTCTCCTGATTATTTACTCGCCTTACGTTGCCGATGTTCAAGCAGCCGCACATCCTGATCAAAGCCTCCAGGCTGCCACCGGACAGATACTCCGTGATAAAATATGCCCGTTCCTCAGACTGATGTGCGGCATAGAGGTGGCATAGGAACGGGCAGTGTCTGGCCGCCAGGAGTATCCGCCGCTCTCTCATAATTTCGTCCGCATTGTCCCGTTTGGTGATAATTTTTACGGCCATGTAGGTGTTTCGGCCGGGGACTGATGCCAGGACCACCTGAGGAAAACAAATGGAGAGTGCCCATGAGAAGAAGAAGGATCAGGCATGGACTGAGAGGTGGGTCAGTCGGGTAGTGCCCAGAACCCTACAGCAGAACAAAGCTGAGCTACCGGCATAATGCAGTAATGCAGTGTCTGCTGTTGGGTGCTGTATGGAGAGGTCTTCACGCCTTACTGACATCTGACGTAAATGTAAGTCATAGTTGGTAGGAGGGAGAATGGAGCAGAATCACGCGCTTTAAGGATAAGTTCACACGTAGCGTAAATTCAGCAGATTTTCCGCAACGGATTTTGTTGCGAGAAATCCGCAGCATAAGACAGTAGCAGCAGAGTGGATGACATTTGAACAAATCTTATCCACACGCTGCGTAAATGATAAGCAAAAAAAAACGCTCAGAAATTGCACTGCAGGGCGGCTTTTTAATTCGCAGCATGTCAATTGTATTTCCATAATCGCTGTTTTTTTGTTGCGGGTTTTCCCCATCAAATTCAGTCGGGAGATAAAACCAGCAATAAATTGCAGATGTTCCATTTTTGTGGCGGAAAAGCTGCAATTCATTTGCAATAATCAGGGGGGGGGGGAAATCTTATACTTACCCAGAATTCTGTGCTTCTTCATCCAGATCGGCCCCTTGGGATAAAGTTTATTCCCATGTGACCGCTTCAGCCAATCAGAGGCTACAGCGGTCACATGGGATAAAACATCATCCCAGGAGGCCGGGCTGCAGGACGGCAGGTGGGTGCAGTGGCGGATTATCATTAGGGCTGTTCGGGCAGCCGCCCAAGGCTCCTGGGGGGCCCATGGCCGGCAGAACTGCACATGATCGCACGTGCCCCCTCATGCCCGATGCCATCGCTAGCATCGGAGGGGGCCCCGGTACTAGCGGTAGCCACATTCATTTGTATCTGAGTTCTCAGGACTTAGATACAAATTAATACTATAGGCTGCAGCCGGTCACGTTGGGCTTGCAGCCTATAAGGCACTGGGAAGACTCCCAGTACTGCATCACGCCGGTCTGCGCATGCGTCTAGTCCGGAGGATTCACATGCGTCCAGCTGGAGCGGCCGCCACGGGGTAAGGTAAGTAAACTGTATACATTTTTTTAGGTGGGGGACTATCGCTGTGTATATATTCAAGGAGGGGGGGGATTGCTCCGTTACACTATATACAAGGGGGAGTGCTGGGTGGCCCTATATACAAGGGGGAGGGTAGCGCTGTGTGGGCCTGTATACAAAGGGGGGAGTGCTCTGTGTCACAATATACAAGGGGGGGTGCTATGTGGCCTTTATGCAAGGGGGAGTGCTGTGTGACACTATGCACAAAGGGGGAGGGCTGAGTAGCACTATATACAAGGGGGGGCTGTGTAGCGCTATCCACAGTGGTATGTGTGTGGCGCTCTTTGTAGGGTTTTTTTTTGGCGCTATTTACAAGAGGGGAGGGCTGTGTGGCGCTTTCTACAGTGGGGCTGTATGGCACTATCTATAGGGGGCTGTGTGTAACGCTCTCTACGGGGGATGTGCGATATCTACAGGGGGCTATGTGGGGCGCTATCTATGGGGGTGTGCAATATCTACAGGGGCTGTGTGTGTGGCACTATGTATGAGAGGCTGTTTGTGGCACTTTGTACAGGGGGCTATGTGTGGCACTATGTCCAGGGGGCTGTGTGTGGCACTATGTACAGGGGGCTGTGTGTATGTGGTGTTTTACAGTGTGTGGTATTATTATATTCAGGCGCGCAGTGTTTGGTGCTATTATATTTAGGGGTACAGTTTGTGGCACCATGATAACTTTATTTTCATTTATAGGTGTGGAAATGGTGGAAAAGTGAGGAGCCGAAGACATCTGAGTGGCAAATTCTGCAGAAATGAGTCATGGCCGGGAAAAGTCGTCATGAGCTCTGGACCGGATGGAGTAGAAAAGAGGGAAAAAAATACTAAAATCTGAGACGTTGTCACCTGTGAGTCACTAGATTTATAAAAAATCTGGCACCTCTCCTGACATGTTTATTATAGAAAATTCTTGTATTTCACAAAAAGTCTTTCTGCAGTCCAGGACTGATAGACAATTCCCCTTGTCAGGAGGACGTGTCCCTGCACAGTGTGATACTGTCAGTATGTAGGGACACAGCCCTGTGACAAGGGGAATCGTAACACCCATTTGTTAATGCTTGCCCAAAAAGCTAGTGTTAAAAATTGTTACAGGGCGGCGGTGCGGAAGGGGGGCCCAAGTTTGGTAACAGCCCAGGGCCCATGGTCTACTTAATCCGCCACTGGGTGTGTCACCATGGTTATGTAAGTATAAACTAATAGCAACCGTGCCATCTAAACCGTTACTCAGGGGAAAGCTCCCTTTGTCACCCCATCACCTCTATTACGTGACACGATCGCGGTGTATAGATAGTTGTCATGGCAGCTAGAGGTCCTAATGACGGCTGCCATCTTGGTCCTCCTATTAAGCCATGCCAGAGGAAGGGCTTAATAGGAGGATGCTAAAAGCACAATACATAAATATTACAGTGTATTGTACCAGCAATCTTACCATCAAGTCCTCTAGTGGAATTTATAGAAACTCATTTAAAAAATGGTCAAACAAATGTGTACGGAACATACAAAAAATATCTAAAAAGTCACTTTACCCCTAATTTATAAAATAAAAAAAAAATAAGATGAATTGTTTTCCGTAAAAAAGATAAACGTTTAAAATCGAACGTTATTTAACCGTAAGGTGAACGCCGTAAAAAATAAATTAAAAAAAACGAAATTAAAAAAACTTTTTACATTTTGTTTTGCTCACTAAAAAATGAAATACACAGTGATGAAATGTTATATGTAACCCAAAATGGTACCAATTAAAACTACAGCTCGCCCTGCAAAAAACAAGTCCTCACACCGCTCCACCGACCGAAAAATAAAAAAAGTTCTGGGTTTCAGAATATTTTTTACAAATGGTTTTTATTGGATAAAAAGTGTAAAAAAAAAAAAAGTTATAATTTTGCTGTCACCGTAGTTGTGCTGACCGCAGAATAAAGGCAACACATTATTTTTACTGTTCAGTTGACTAAAAAAAAGTGAAATCCTAAAAACAAAGGACGAATTGCTGTTTTGTTTTCCACTCCATCCATCGAAATAAGTTTTAATTGTTTCCCAGTAGATTATATGAAACATTAATGGCAGCATGAAAAACTACAACTCATCCCGCAATAAAAATAATAATAATCTGATACGGCTATGTCAGCAGAAAAATAAAAAAGTTATGACTTTTAGAAAGTGGGGAGGAAAAAACTAAAATAAAAAACGGAAGTAGCATTCCATAGACTAACACTACAATCATCATCCATCCAGCGTGACATGGCTGATAACAGAGAACAAATGATGGAGATAAAATAGAAACTTTAGGTTTACTGCCCCTTTCAAATGTAATATTTAGATATTATACTCACTTTGCCAAAGCTGCCCCTACCCAGGACCTGGTGGATGGTGAAGCGGCTGATGGTAAGCCTGGCATAGGGGCTGGATGTTCCAGGGTCTCCGCTGCTCCCAGGTCTTGGCTCCTCATCCTCCAATCCTCTGTCCTTGGCTCCTCTCCTCTTCTTCATGATCTTCTTGAATCCGGTGACGCTGTCCTCCTCCCTCTTCCTCTTCTCTTCTTCTCTCTTCTCACTGTCTTCTCCATGTCCATTGGACGCCATTTTCTCCAATATCTTCCTACCTGTAGACTCCAGTGCGATCGCTGCCGTCGACAGTTGAAAGTAAAGGGCAGTTGGTCGTGTGCAGGTCACATGATGTCAGAGGTCATGGAATCCTCAGGTGGCACCTGCCTGGCAGTAACCTGCTCTGCCATGTCTGATGTGGGCATCATGAGTGCCAGACTCGTGTCCAGCATAATGTTTTCCAACCATGGTTCCTGAGGTTCCAGGTCAGGGGTCCACAGAACACAGTAGCAATACATGTCACTCCTACAGTAGAAATAGAAAACAGAGTTCTATTTGCTCAAGTTATTGGTGAAACATTTCTCATCCAGAATATACAATTATAGAACGCTTTACCTCCTTTACACCAAACTTCTATGAGATACATAGGAATGGGAGTAGTAGTTCCCCGGGAGTGGAAAACATGTTCCATGTTTTAAGGTTGGGAAACACCGGTCTAGAGGAATGAGAGAGAACGTCATGGCGGATCTTCTAGTGCTGTATCATTAGTAGATGGGGGGTGGGACAGGTGATGAGACGGGTATATCGGGCTGGCAGTGGATGTACAATAAATAAAGGAGTGTGAATAGATCATAATTATAAGATTATTTATAATGTAAAGCATGACACAGCGCCGGATCCATGGTATGAAGGACACCCCCGGCACCAGGACACCATTGACTTATTATGACCATTGGGTTCGGTCATTGTGTCAGTAGTTTTGATGTCATCTGATGGAGTTTGTGACAGAGATTCTGAAAGGACCCGCCAGCAATAATGTGAGATTGATAGGTTGTCTCCTGCACGTCATCTATGTCCTCATCCCAGTCCAATGGCTATGGAGGAGAAAATACATTATTATATTTTATTACATACACATTTATATTATAAATGATAGATAGATAGATAGATAGATAGATAGATAGATAGATAGATAGATAGATAGATAGATAGATAGATAGATAGATATGAGATAGATAGATAGATAGATAGATAGATAGATAGATAGATAGATAGATAGATAGATAGATAGATAGATAGATAGATAGATATGAGATAGATAGATAGATAGATAGATTGAGAGATAGATATGAGAGATAGATAGATAGATAGATAGATAGATAGATAGATAGATAGATAGATAGATAGATAGATAGATAGATAGATAGATAGATAGATAGATAGATAGAGTCCACCGTCCAGCAGCACCAGCACATATAACGGATGGGTGCACGCCTTGGGAACCCGATTTTTGGTTCCAAATCTTTCAATATGTTTCCAAGAATAGGCAGCACTCCGATTCAAAGTGAAAAAAGTGGTTTTTTTTAGCCCCTGTGCAAGGTTTCGGCTGTATTTGTGGAGCCTTTTTCAAGCACGCTGATGGTGTATAAAACAGTGGTATATACGGGGGCTGAACAAATAGTCCCATTAACATGTGATTAATACTAAGACTAAAAACAACCATGATGTCTATAAATGACATCACATATAATAATACATAAAGTATCCACAGTGATCAATACAAATATCTTCTCAATACACAAGAAAAGTGCATAATGTGCTAATTAATGTGTCCGTTATTAAACATGTACAGCTGTGAACAATTAAAAACATTAACATGTAATACTTTGGATCCAAGTTCACGTGTGTGTTGATTTCGGGGGTTCTAAGGATTCGTTTGCGCATGTCTATGACATCACGCGGGTTCGCGCATGCGCATTAGACATGTGTAGTCATCGGCGGCCTTTTTGGTTAATATAATATCATTACCTAATAGATGAAATACTGCGCGTGTCAGCGCATGCGTGATGTGATAAACTATCGTACTAGGTCAATGAGAATGATATAGGAAACAGTGAAATCGCTCACTACTCAAATTTAAGAGAATTATATATGAGACATTATAAATATAGTCCCTAATATAATATAGTTTGTTTAGAGGTGACATTTTATTATGTAGTATATGTCCCTATGTTATAAATTCTGAAAGTTATTGTGATAATATAACTAGAATTATATCAAAGTAAAAAAAAAAAGTAGCTGAAAAAACGCATCGGTGTGAATAGAGACATAATGTTGGAAAATTCAATATTAAAAATTTCTGGTCACAAGAACACTGTTATTATATATCATCCTGGTTTTCTTATGGTACATAGACGCAATTTATAAAGATAAATTTCGATGCTCATGGCGATATTAAATATAAAAATGTATGTTACCCACCGGAACAAAGGGAGTCCAAAGTAAACATGGGGAGAACTTGTATATGGCTCAGGTAAAAGTAATCTGAAAGAGATCATTTTAAAGTTATAACAAATGATGTAATAGTACACTAAGTTATATACACGATAAACGTGCGTCAACCCATCCCGACCTGTGGGATAGAATCGTTTCTCATATGTCCGTTTAGTCAAAGGATGAGTAAATTCCCCTCTCTAAGGGGGCGGCGGCGCCACTGAAACCAGCCGCCGCCACCACCTCTTGCACTATAATTGCATAAGCGATGAATGGCCGTGCACCGTTCCCGGCCATTTAGCGCTTTTCAACGATGCATGCGGCACGATGACTTCTTTACGCCGCTTGCGTCATTGAAAGCTGCTGAATGACAGGGCAGAATTACTTGCCCTGTCAATCAACGCCTTTCGTCGTTCAGCCAAAGCAAACCTGCCCAGAAGAGAGCAGGTCTGGATTGCCACCGAACGGCGTGGGAATGGGATCAGGGTGAGCATGTAAAGTTTTCGTTTTTTTTGAATAAAAAGGGCGTGTCATTATCTACAGAGGGAGATATATGTGGGGCATTATATACAGGGGTGGGCTATATGAGGGATACTATATACAGGGGTGGGCTATATGTGGGGCATTATATACACGGGTGGGCTATATATGGGGCATTATATATGGGGGGCTATATGTGGGGCACTATATACAGGGGTGGGCTATATGTGGAGCACTATCTACAGGGGTGGGCTATATGTAGGGCAGTATATACAGGGGTGGGCTATATGTGGGGCACTATATACACGGGTGGGCTATATGTGGGGCACTATATACAGGAGTCAGCTATATCTGGAGCACTAGCTATAGGGGGAGCTATATGTAGGCCACTATCTACAGGGATGAGCTATATATGGGGCACTATATACAGGGGAGTTATATGTGGGCACTATTTACGGGGGGCTATATGTGGGGATTGTCTACAGGGGGCTGTATGTAGGGCACTATTTAAAGGGGGCTGTATGTGGGGCCTTATCTACAGGGAGCTCTATGTGGGGCACTATCTACAGGGGGCTTTATGTGGGGCAATATCTACAGGGGCATCTAAGTGGGGCACCATTTACAGGGGGATCTATGTGGGGCACGATCTGCAGGGGTCTCCATGGGGGGCACTATCTACAGGGAGCACTGTGACTGTGGGAAACAGTGTATAGTGCTATTATAATCAGGGACACAGTGTATGGCACTATTTTAATTAGAGGTGCAGTGTATGGCGCTATTATATTTTGCGGCTTAGTGTGTGACACCATGAGAATTTTATCTTCGTTTATAAGTGCAGAAATGTTTGAAAAGTGAGAAGCTGAATACATCTGTGCGGAAAACTGCAGAAATGGGCTGTGGCCGGGAGAAGTAGTCCTAGAGGTGTGGACCGGATGGAGAAGAAAAGAGAAAAAGAACTAGAATTCGAGAAGACGTCACCGGTGAGTCACCTAATGTAAATGTTTATTCTGCCTCTAATCAGCACTGTAGTCACTGTATGATCTGCAGCGAGATGATGGGTGGTATGAGTTGTGTTTTTTTGTGGAACAGCAACTCCCAGCATATCCTTATGATTGTTCGGCCAATGCTGGGAGCTGTAGTTTTACGCTGTACAAACCTATGTAGCAGGGGTTGCACTACATTGAGCTGTATTTGTGCTGGTGCTGTATATATCTATGATCTTAGTTCTGGTGCTGTATATATGTTATCATCTTGATTCTGATGCTGTATTTTTGTACTGAGCTTTTTTCTGGTGCTGTATATATGTACTGAGTTGATTCTCATGCTGTATATGTTACGGTTTGTGGGTATGTGGACCAACTATGCCGCACCGACGTAGCGGGGAGGCAGCTGGCCAAACAGGGAACGCCAGCAATACAAAGTCCCGCACAAGGGTACCTGGATAGTCCAGACAGTGGCCGCAGCTCTGACATGGATGGAGGTGGGTGCAGCATGTAATGCCAGACGTGGCGGATGACAGCAGGTGCCGCAGGTTGCGCCAGACGTGGCGAATCCCTCCGGACATGGCAGATGACACAGGACGGAGCGGATGACACAGGACGTGGCAAACAACAGCAGGTGCAGTAGACACGACTCCAACTAGTAGGCACAGGAAGAAGTACACAGCACGGGATACAGGAACAAGTATCTGGGCATGGGTAACAACTGGAACGGGAAACACTAAGGGACCATTTGCAAGACAGACTAGGGATAACTAACAACACTCAGACAAGGATCAGATGGGCTGGGGCCCTCTTATAGTCCAGGAAATCATGTGTGTTGATGATGATGATGATTTCTTACATGTGCGCGCGCTGGCCCTTTAAGAGTGGGCACGAGCGTGCGCGCACCCTACGGGACACAGCGGACCGGAGCGGAAGTGAGCGCGGCGTCTCCTAGGAAGGAGATCGGGACCAGCGTTCACAGATCCATGGCTGCGGGCATCAGGCGGTGAGTAGAACTGACGGCCCACGGCCATGGACGCTACAGTATATATGTACTGAGCTTGGTTCTGGTGATGTATATATCTACTGAGCTTGTTTCTGGTGCTGTATATATGTTATGAGCTTTGTTCTGGTGCTGAATATATGTTATGATCTTGGTTCTGGTGCTGTATATTTGTTATGATCTTTGTTCTGGTGCTGTTTACATATTATGAACATTGTTCTGGAGCTGTATTTATGTACTGATCTTGGATCTGGTGCTGTATATATGTACTGATCTTGGTTCTGGTGCTGTATATATGTATAAGCTTTGCTCTGGTGATGTATATATGTATGAGCTTTGTTCTGGTGCTGTATATATGTATGAGCTTTGTTATGGTGATGTGTGTGTATATATATATATATATATGAGCTTTGTTCTGGTGTTGCATATGTGTACTGAGCTTTATTCTCATGCTGTATATATGTATGAGCTTGGTTCTGGTGTTTGTATATATGTTATAACCTTTGTTCTGGAGCTGTATTTATGTACTGAGCTTTGTTCTGGTGCTGTATATATGTTATGACCTTTGTTCTGGTGGTGTATTTATGTACTGAACTTCGTTCTGGTGCTGTATATATGTTATGATTTTGTTCTGTTACTGTATTTATGTACTGAGCTTGGTTCTGGTACTGTATATATGTTATGATCTTGGTTCTGGTACTGTATATATGTATGAGCTTGGTTCTGATGCTGTAATTATATATATTTATAATAACAAAATTGCAGGGAAGATAGAATTGTTTTCAGTTCATTATATATTTTATGGGATTTTTTTCAGGTAGTTTTAACCCCTCGAACCTCCACCATGCGGTAATACATGACCTGACAATATTTCCAAAGATTCCCTTGTATGTATTTTTCAGATGAAGCAAAATCTATAAAATCAACTTTTAAAATGACGCACACTATATGCTAATTACTCATAAAAAGGGTCATTTGGCGGTCATGTGAAGAGTCACATAGTCTTGCCTCGAAACCCACCTTTCCATTCATGATTGACATCCCCCTGGCTGTTATACATCACTACCAGTCTCCTCCAACTTTTTCGGATGCGCCATTGCCTTGTACTCCTTTGGCACACACCGTGCAACGAGGTGTACTCTGCCAGGCTGCACCGCGCATGCCAGGGGAGTACAAGGCAACGGCGCACCCGAAAGAGTTGGTGGTGGCTGATAGTGATGTAGAACAGCCAGGGGGATGTCAATCAAAATCAGGGGGGCGCCATCTCAATTTTCACCTTAAGCAGCAGAAAAGCTAGAATCGGCCCTGATATATAGACAGACAGACAGACAGACAGACAGACAGACAGACAGACAGATAGATAGATAGATAGATAGATAGATAGATAGATAGATAGATAGATAGATAGATAGATAGATAGATAGATAGATATGGGAGAGATAGATAGATATGGGAGAGATAGATAGATAGATAGATATGGGAGAGATAGATAGATAGATAGATAGATAGATAGATAGATAGATAGATAGATAGATAGATAGATAGATAGATAGATAGATAGATAGATAGATAGATATTAGATAGATAGACATTAGATAGATAGATAGATAGATATTTTGGTATCACATTATGTAATCACATTCAACATACAGTGGTACAGGCAGTGCTTATCTGTGGCACCTGTGATTGGGTGGAAGATCCAGCCAATCAGCATGGGCATTATACTGGTAGAAGTCTGTGTGTCAGCGCATAATACTGGAGGCAAGTAGAACCAATCAGTGGCCACTTTATTAGTGAAGTGCATGCAGTGATTGGCTGGCTGGCGCCTCTCTGCAGGATAGTACTAGTCTACTATGGACATCATTTTTAAATGGATTCCAGGCATCATTAGACATCCATGCCCCACGCTCCAGGGTGGCACGGCGCTGTAGAATAAGACCCCTTAGGGTATGTTCACACGCAAACGCAAAATACAACTGAAATTACGTCAATGAAAAGCAGGTCCAATTACGTCCCAAGAAGTGACATGCCCTTCTTTGAGGCGGGCGTCTTATTCCGCGCCGTCTTTTGACAGCGACGCGTCAAAATATACCTCGTCTGAACGGAACATCGTAAAACCCATTGAAATCAATGGGCAGATGTTTGCAGAAGTTTTGGAGACGTTTTTTCAGGCGTAATTTGAGGCGTAAAACGCCTGAATTACGTCTGAAAATAGGTCGTGTGAACATACCCTTAATGCCTACTTATATATTTATATCTTTTGTGAGGGAATAACCGTAAATGGTAATGTTTTTGGCAAGATATACGTCATGGACGCGGCACATAGACATACCACACATCTGCATTACTTGTCTATTCCAGCACCTTGAAGTCCACACATAAGAAGCACTTTACTAAATCGTGCGACCATTAAAGTTCTGTTTACACATTTTTATGAAATTGTGCTGCAATTGTTGCAAATTCGTGGCATAAAACGCTATGCGACTGCGACCTGTTTGTTAAAATTACTGTCGGTTCAGGGAACCGGGGAGAACCAGGATCCAGAACTGGTCCTTCTGCACTCAATTGTATCCGTGTCCTTAGGACATTGTGGCCCTATCTCAAAGGGGCATTGTGGCGCTTTCTAAAGAGGGCACTATATAAAGGGGGTACTGTGAGTGGCATCATCTACAAATGGCAAAATTTCCAGGGGGCACTGAAAGTGGCATTGTCTATAGAGGGCACTGTGAGTGCTACCATCTCAAGGGAGCACTATCTCCAGGGGGCACTATTTCCACCGAGCACTATCTCCAGTGAGCACCGTCTCCAGGGGGCATTGTGAGTGGCATTATCTACAGATGGCACTATCCCCAGGGGGCACTATCTCTAGAAAGCACTGTCTCCAGGGGGGACTTTGTATTTTTATCTCCTGAGGGCACTATCTCCAGGGGGCACTATCTCCAGGGGGCGCTGTGAGTGGCATTATCTACAGAGTGTACTGTGAAGGGCGCTATCTCCAGGGGACACATCGTGTGTGTGGTGTTTTATTTAACTGTGTGTGGCAGTATATTCTGAGGCATAGTGTGTGATACTATTATATTCAGATTCACAGTGTGTGGCACATTGATTTTCTTGTCTTAGTTTAGAGGTGTGGATGTATTCAAAAAGTGAGAAGATGATGGCATCTGAGCGGCAAACTCTGCAGAAATCACTGACTCCCGTATCTCGTGTAGAATGTAATGACGTTCATATCTCCTTATTACTTCTCATCTTTAGCTGCTTCTCTGTTACACAGGAGATTTGTCAGGTGTTTTCCCTTATTCTGGATTTTGTCCATTCTTCTAGGTTCCTCCAATCATCTTCATTCATTATCGGCCCCTAGATCTTGTAGGAAACATTTGAAGGAACTTTACAAAGTTTTACATTTATTTTTAGAGAAAACAAGAAAAATAAATCAACAGTGATTAACCTTAATGTACTATTATGTCATGGGGCGGGAAGGGGTTAAATGTGCATCGATCTCTCTTCTACCAGGTTGTGTGGACCCGGCCCTAGTGTGTGGCTGCTTCATCCTGAGTTTATTTATATGGGGGTCTGTATTTATAAAGGGGTCTGGGGTCTGTATTTCTTAGAGGGCCTTGGGTCTCTATTTATTAGATGGTGTGGGGTCTGTATTTATTAGGGGTCTGGTCTCTGGTCTGTGTTTATTAGGGCGACTTGGGTTTGTATGTGTTAGGGGTCTGGGATCTGAATTTATAATGTGATTTGGGGTCTGCATTTATTAGGGGGTCTGGGGTCTATATATATATATATATAAGGGGGTCAGTATTTTTTAGGATGTCTGTATTTATTAGGGGGTCTGGGGTCTGTGTTTATTAGGGGTCTGGGTTCTGCCTTTTTTAGGGCCAGTTCACACAGAGTTTATGTCAGCACTAAAAAATGGCCCAAATTGCTTCCCATGGACTTCAATGGGAGGCAGAAGCGGTTTCGGACAGTTTTGGCCGCTCACGGGAAAAAAAGCGGCATGCTCTTTCTTTGAGTGGATTCTACCTTTGACCTCCCATTGAAATCAATAGGAGGCAGAAGAAACCTACGGCACTCGTTTGCCCGAGAGAAAAAAACACGAAAATAAAAACATCAAATAATGCTGGCACTTACAAAAATGTATTGACTTGGAAGAAAACTAGACAATAGACAATGATTGACATGAAGCTTTCCTATCCCCTCTTCAAAGCACTTCTCCAGGTTCTGAAAATAGACTAGATCTTTTAATACACACCTTTCTTAGCTACTGCAGAACATCTTTGAGAATAAGAACAAGAATATGAGGAGTTTCATACCGATCACTCCCAACATTTAGGTGACGATACACAAGCTGGGTGCCTTGTACTTTTTATATGACTCTGGCCCCTGCCTGTAACCTGTCCCATATATAATATACATTATGTGTACAGGAATCCAGGGAACTCCCCAATGTTACTCTCCTGGATTCATCAGGCAAATTACCAAGTGCCACTCGGGTCGTTTTTCACAGCATCCGAGTGGCAACCGATAGTTTCCATGCACTCATTCACTGCAGTAGGTGAATCGGGTTGTGAAAATGCCCTATCTTTTCAAGGACCATGGACGGGACTCGGGCATCACACACGGTCTTGTGCAAGAGCCCTTAAGGAATTAAGGGGTGGTGGCTTTTCCTTCTCCTTGCAGGCTGTGCTCAAACCCACAAATCAGGGCACTGGGAAAGGCTAAACTGCATATAATTCCAGTACTCAACACTCCTCTCACAAAGTGCCCCTGAAACTATATGTACCACTCACTACTAGACTCTGAAAACTATATGTACCACTGACTACCAGACTCTGGATACTATATGTACCACTGACTACCAGACTCTGGATACTATATGTACCACTGACTACCAGACTCTGGATACTATATGTACCACTGACTACCAGACTCTGGATACTATATGTACCACTGACTACCAGACTCTGGATACTATATGTACCACTGACTACCAGACTCTGGATACTATATATACCACTGACTACCAGACTCTGGATACTATATGTACCACTGGCTACCAGACTCTGGATACTATATGTACCACTGACTACCAGACTCTGAACGCTATATGTATCACTCATCACCAGACTCTGGATACAAATTATGTATATACTGCTGACCAACAGACTATGGCTAGTGTTTGTACCACTGACCACCAGACTTTGGATACTATATGTACCACTGACCACCAGACTCTGGATACTATATGTACTACTGACCACCAGCCTCTGGATACTATATGTACCACTGACCATCAGACTCTGTATACTATATATACCACTGACACCAGACTCTGGATACTATATATATACCACTGACACCAGACTCTGGATACTATATATATATATATACACCACTGACACCAGACTCTGGATAATATATATATACCACTGACCATCAGACTCTGGATACTATATGGACCATGAACCACCAGACTCTGTATACTATATGGACCATGAACCACCAGACTCTGTATACTGTGTATATCACTGACCACAAGACTGTGGATACTATGTGTACTACTGACTACCAGACTCTGGACACTATATATATACCATTGACACCAGACTCTGGATACTATATGCAGGGGCGTAACTAGGAAAGACTGGGCCCCATAGCAAACTTTTGACTGGGCCCCCCTCCCCTGGGTGTCACACAACCCCCCCTTGTAGAAAGTGCATTCTTTACAGCCCCACCGTAGATAATGCCATACAGCCCCCCCCTGTAGATAACGCCATACAGCCCCCCTGTAGGTAATGCCATTCAGCCCCCCCCTGTAGGTAATGCCATACAGGCCCCCATGTAGGTAACGCTATACAGCCCTCCCTGTAGGTAACGATATACAACCCCATGTAGGTAACGCTATACAGCCCCCCCTGTAGGTAACGCTATACAGCCCCCCTGTAGGTAGCACTATACAGCCCCCCTTTAGGTAACGCCATATAGCCCCCCCTTTAGGTAACGCCATACAGCCCCCCCTGTAGGTAACGCCACCAGACTCTGGATACTATATATACCACTGGCCACCAGACTCTGGATACTATATATACCACTGGCCACCAGACTCTGGATATTATATATACCACTGGCCACCAGACTCTGGATACTATATGTACTACTGGCCATCAGACTCTGGATACTATATATACCACTGGCCACCAGACTCTGGATACTATATATACCGCTGGCCACCAGACTCTGGATACGCCAGACTCTGGACACTATATATACACCACTGGCCACCGGACTCTGGATACTATATGTACCACTGGCCACCAGACTCTGGATACTATATATACCACTGGCCACCAGACACTGGATATTATATATACCACTGGCCACCAGACTCTGGATACTATATGTACTACTGTAATGTCCGTGGCTGCGGGCTTTCAGCTCCAACCTCCCACTGACAGCCGCAGCCACGAGTCGGCAAGCGCTGGCCTCAGCCTCCTCCTCAGGAGACGCCAGTGCTCGCGTCTACTTACCTCTGCCGGACCCGGTAGGGTGCGCGCGCCCGCTCTTAAAGGGGCAGCACGCGCACCGGACCTCATTGATGAACTTTGACCCGTGAGTACCCTGGACTATAAGAGGGGTCCAGCCCCCTAGTTCTATGCCTGAGCGTTGTTGTGTTCCCTAGTTTGTCTATGTGATGGCCTCCTAGTGAGTTTCCAGTTCCAGTCCCTGTCCCTATACCTGTTTCCAGTTCCTGTTCCTAGCAATCCATACCTTCCTGGTCTAGCACTGAGCTGTGCCAAAGTCGTGCCGTGCTGTATCCACGTCTGACCTGCTTCACCTCACCCTACGTCCGCCTGCTACCTAAGTCCCAGCCGAGCCTGCCCTGCTGCTGTTTGAGCTGCCACAGGTACCTATAGAACTATAGACATTCACCTGCTCCCTGTTGGCCAGCTGCCTTACCGCCAAGGCGGTACGGCTCAGTGGGTCCACAGACCCTTCGTGACAACTACTGGCCATCAGACTCTGGATACTATATATACCACTGGCCACTAGGCTCTGGATACTATATATACCACTGGCCACCAGACTCTGGATACTCCAGACTCTTGGCACTATATATACCACTGACACCAGACTCTGGATACTTTATGTACCACTGGCCACCAGACTCCGGATACTATATATACCACTGGCCACCAGACTCCGGATACTATATATACCACTGGCCACCAGACTCTCGATACTATATATACCACTGGCTACCAGACTCTGGATACTCCAGACTTTCGCCACTATATATATTACTGACACCAGACTCTGGATACTTTATGTACCACTGGCCACCAGACTGTGGATACTATATATACCACTGACCACCAGACTCTGGATATTATATGTGCCTCTAACCAACAGACTGTGGATACTTTATATACCACTGGCTGTCAGACTTTGGATACTATATGTACCACTGACTACTGGAAACCACTTGTAAGTGGATTAGGGTTAGTTCACCACCACTGGATTAGGGTAAATTCTCTATCGAAGGCGGCTGTATGACAATAGGGACTAGTGAAGAGGCCGGTCAGTGTTTGTGTTTAGTCAGTATTCACATTAGTCGGCAGAGTCACAGGTGGAGTGAAACGCGTGGGACGATGGCGTTGATGGACGGCACATTCAGTGGCGTCGACGCCTCCTCATCCTCCTCTTCCATTGGTGCCGGTGCTGCAGGTTTCTTCCAGCGACATAACATATATGATCCCCGTGTGGTAAGTTCTTTCTTAAGATTTTTCCTATATGACATTTTATGCCCTGTCACATATAGACACATAAAGGTGAGGTACTCACCAGGGCCGTATTTACCATTAGATACCTGCGGGCACCAGATCACTGTAGTACTACCGATAATGAGTCCTCTACCTGTGTGTTTTCCGATTTTATGTAACTAAAGCTTAATTGCTGTATAAATGAAAAGATCTACAATTTCCTAATCTACTTTATGTTTCTTAGCTGAGAGCAGGACTAGCGATGTACAGGTTTACTGCATCTGAATGTGAGCAAGAGCGTCCTCATTCACTGACAGCAAACAGATCTTGAAAATGGTGAGTAATTGAAACATAAATGATATTATAAAGTTGTAGAACTTCTCATGTATACAGGAATGAAGTATTTATTATATGGGGGCATGGCTGTAAATATGCTCCCGGATATGAAGTCTCCTTGTATAGACCAGTCCTATTGGATCTCTCGGTGTGGACGTCTCTGCAGGGGATTTTTCTTCTTCATGAATGTTGATCTCTGGTGTGTAGGATCTGGTAACAGGAGCATCCATGAGGTGAGGGCCCTGACTGTAGGGGGCAGCATTGTAGCCGATCCTCCATCTCCCACTGTGCCCCATTCAATGTATCCAGTTTAGATAATCCTCCACAATCTAAATAGCCTGTACTTCAGCTCTCTCCTGCACTGATACATTGTAACAAACTCTCACTTATCATTATATAACCATTAAAGCTGTTTTCTGGTTTGGAAAACCCATTTTCAAATGCCCTATTAGGGAATTTTAGTGTAATAGTGTGGGTTCCCCTGTTCAGGAACCTGATTAATTAGCCAGAATGGAGAGGAGCTACAAACATCATCTCCAGAAGAGGCTGGACGCAGCTGCAGGCTTGAGGGAAGCCGACATGACCGTCCTGGTAGGGAAAGGGTTAATGTTAAGAGGTGAGGGAAAGGTGAAGGAGCTGAAGGAGGGACGGGGAGGAGCTAGGGGGGACGGGGGGGCCGTTACTGCGCTTCCCGCTGTTTCTCGGCATTGAGCCGGAAGCAGCGGGAGGAGTAATACACAAGAAGCAAAGCTCCCACCCTCCCACCCTTGTTTTGTTACTCCTTAGGTCTTCTGTACGTCCGTATATGAGCGTTGTGTTTTATTTTGTGTGTTTATTTAACATGTTTTTCTTTTTTCCGGAGTAGGTTCTGTTGTCATGGCAGCTGGCGGGGGGAGTCCTTGAGGCCAGTCAGTACAAAATGGTGGGGGGGTCGCATCGGGGGTATGCGTCCCCCAAAAAAGGTACATGGTTGAAGACTTCATCGGGTGTTATCCCTTTGAAGTGGTCTTCTGGTAGAAGGTATGTCACTTGAAGGCTTCATCGGGTGTTATCCCTTTGAAGTGGACTTCTAGTGGTCGGTATATCACTTGAGGGCTTCAACGGGTGTTATCCCCTTGAAGTGGACTTCTAGTGGTTGGAGCCATCTGCAGAGGTGAACGGTGCTTCCGAGCTGGTTTACGGCTGGAGGTAATTAGTGGTTTGCAGATGGCTAATTCGGTGTGTTCTTGAAAGGAACATCTGAAGGGGCTTCAAGGACTTCCTCTGCTCGGGTTAATGTTAACGTTTAATTGTTATTTATGATTCTGACCCATGTTGGGTCATGTGAATTATTAGGAGGAATTCTCTGGTGGATTCCTAACTAGTTATCCGAATGTTTCGGATTTAAATTGTTTTTATAAAACTGTGAAATTAATAAACGGCTGCTGTGGCCATTTCACATCCAACCTCGGTGTCATGTGTCGTTACTAAATGGGGGTGGGGGATAGTATGGTTTAAGGTTAACACACGACTCTACCTAGGCAGGTCATGCTAAGGAGGATCAACACATCCATGTACTACATGCACAGCCTGGTGATTTTAGAACTGTGTAAGGCCTCATTCACACGGCAGGGTTTCCCGGCCGGGTGCCGGCCGTTCATAAGTCGGCCGGCACCCGGCTGCATTAGGAATAATAGACCCCTAATGGGGCTATTCACACGACCGATTTTTTGACGGCCGGGAAAACCGGCCGTCAAAAAATAAGACATGCTCTATCTTCGGCCGGGTACCCGGCCGCCCGGCTCCCATAGAAGTCTATGGGGCCGGGTATTACACGGCCATCACCGGGATGTGTCCCGAGTGATGGCCGGGTTTTCCGGCGCTTGCACTCTATCTCCTCCTCCTCACAGCGCAGAGTGCATGTGAGGAGGAGGAGTTAAAGCCATTCGGACGAATGGCATCGCTGTACACTGTGTGGCAGTGCCGGGGTGTACAGCAGGTGGAAGGGAGCGCTGCGCTGGCTCCCTTCCCCTGCTTGTTTTAAAAGCACCCTGGCCCGGCGACACCTTCGATGGCGACGCTAGCAGCTGCAGCTGCTGCTGCTGCGGCTGCTACTACTGTAGCGACGCCACTATAGCAGAGCGGGGAGGTATCTCTGCTATGTGCTAGCCGCACTTTAGCTCCTTGAAGGAGCGGAATCCCCGTGTTTTCGGGGATTCCGCTCCTGGACAGAGCGCTTGATGTCTCTGTCCATATCTGGGCAGTGACATCAGGGGAAACTCCTGAAGCGGAATCCCCGAACACATGGGGATTCCCCTTCAGGAGTTGCCGCTGATGTCACTGTCCGGATCTGCCCGGCCCGGCACGGATGCAAAACTTAATGCAAACCGGCCGGACAAAATGGCCGATTTTACTGGCCGACACTCGGGCTCGGGAACGACCCGGTCGTGTGAATCCCGCCTAATACTTTAATAACCCTTTAGAGAGAGTGTAGGGAAATTAAACTCTTGTATTAAGTTCCCCCAGAGATTACGGGACCCCTCTAGCAAAACGGTATTGTAAAAACCTAACAACCCCTTTAAGACTCTGTTCACACCACATTTGGGCTTTAAATCTGGCATATACCTTTAAAGTGTAGCTAAACGTTTGACAAACTTCTGACATGTCATAGTGACATGTCAGAAGGTTGGATTGTGGGGGTCCGAGCACTGAGACCCCCACCAATCGCTAGAATGAAGCAGCTGAAGCACTTGTGTGATCGCTCCGCCGCTTCGTGTTTGTTCGGACATGTCAGAAGTTTGTCAAACGTTTAGCTACACTCTAAATGGGTAAAACCTGGAGAATAAGACATTGAGACCTATACAACATTTACAACATAGACGTCCAATGGGAATAACAACAAGCACAAAGATGTAGGGGGTAAAAGGAGAATTTTATTTATAGATAAGGGAAGGTTATATTTTATTATTAGGAAATTATTATATAAGTATTAAGACTACTATTATTATATACTGTGTATATGTATGTGTCATCTATTTATCTATTATACTAAACCTAGCTAAAGGCCGTGTTGATCCAGAGGAAGGCGAAAACCCCCTGTGAGGAATGAGCCAATTGTCCTCATATTAGGGGGGAAAATTCCTTCCTGACCCCAAATATGGCGGTCGGCATAAATCCCAGGATCAAAGGCTGATGTGTAATATAGGGAAAAATTCTTAGTTTATTTTTTTTTTATTATTATTTTTAATTAACTACTGTATTTATATATGTGTAAACTATAAATTGTATTAAATTAAGAATTATTTTTTATAAATTATTTTTCTATATTTATATTATGTTACTTATGTGTGTTACTACTTATTACTCTATAATCCTAAACCTATTTAAGGCCGTGTTGATCCAGAGGAAGGCGAAAACCCCCTTTGAGGAATGAGCCAATTGTCCTCATATTAAGGGGGGAAAATTCCTTCCTGACCCCAAATATGGCGATCAGAATAATCCCAGGATCAAAGGCTAAAGTCTAATCTAAATGTACTATGTGTCTATATGCGGGTGTCTATACTTATCATGTAGTGTGGTGTCTATACTTATCATGTAGTGTGGTGTCTATACTTATCATGTAGTGCGGTGTCTATACTTATCATGTAGTGCGGTGTCTATACTTATCATGTAGTGCGGTGTCTATACATATTATGTAGTGCGGTGTCTATACTTAATATGTGGTGATGTTAGTGATGTGGGTGATGCTAGTGATGTGGGTGATGTGGGTGCATTACTTACCTGGCCTGTGCTGAGGTGAGATCAGGTATAATGGCCGCTCCGGCCCCAGGACTACAACATGCGGCTATTATTCCTGATCTCTCCAGATGGAAACTAAGCACAGGCCGCTCCTGGGGGGTGTAGAGGATCTTCAGGCTGGAGTGATGTCAGATGCCAGCCCGGGATTGGAGGATGGCAAGTCAAGGCCCTGGTGCAGCAGCAAGATGGCAGAGGTGCGGCATGAAGATGTTACGGAGAGAGATGATGGTCTGGGCAGCCGAGGTGACATACAGCAGCAGAGACATGAGGCGCGGGTCAGGAGGCGTGAAGTTCTGGGCCCTTGTCCTGAGATGTTAAGGGGTCCAGCTTGGTGACATGAAGCTGAACCCGGACAAGGGGTGAAGGGCTTTGTTATTCTCTGGCCACTTCAGATGTTGGTTCTCCAGAACAGGCACAAATGGTGTAAAAGGTGGCCGTGCCCTCCTCTCCTGCAGTTCCTCCCAGCCGATGGTGGAGAAGAATGGATGCGCTCTGATGTTCCCGCACACACCGAGGCGCCTCTCAGAATTTTTACGGACCAGTCTCTTGGTTAGATGTTTCACGTCAGGATTAAGCCAAGTTGGAAATTTAGGCTTCGCGGTGGTGATGGCTTTGAAAGCCATTCGCCTGACGGGGCCGTTGTAAAAGGGGGAGCGTCCTGCTGCCATCCTGGACACCACAATCCCCAGGCTCCACCAGTCAACTGCGGTGCCGTATTTTTTTCCAAGAAGCACCTCGGGGGCCATGTAATCCAACGTTCCCGTCACTCCACTGATCTTATTGGAGGCGGTGACTCCATCTTGGGCCAGTCCCAGGTCGATGATACGGACGTGGCCATCTGCATCCAGCATTATATTCTCCGGCTTTAGATCTCTGCAAAGAAATAAGACGAGAGAATGACAAATCCGCCCAGTGATCCAGGAGACGGGGGATGAATCACTGCACCTACAAGCAGAATAGCCACTCAGGAGTGTAGGAAAGCTGGGTGCATTATTTATAGCATGTAATGGAGACGGAGAAAATGGGGAAGTTCTGCTTACCGGTGGACGATGTTGTGTCCATGGAGGAACTGGAGGCCACATATCATCTCTGCTGTGTAGAATCTGATGGGGAGAACAGAGCGGAGTCTCAATGTCATGAAATCTTCCTCTATCAATTCCCTAATATCATGTTATGATGGAGTGTGTGTGGTCTCTATCAGAGAAGAGGCGCTGATTATGGCAGCCTGTATTCTGCATTCTCTGCATTGTCCTTCATCTGACCTCTCCCTCACCTTTTCTTCTGTCCACCCCCCTCAGTCTCCTGATTATTTACTCGCCTTACGTTGCCGATGTTCAAGCAGCCGCACATCCTGATCAAAGCCTCCAGGCTGCCACCGGACAGATACTCCGTGATAAAATATGCCCGTTCCTCAGACTGATGTGCGGCATAGAGGTGGCATAGGAACGGGCAGTGTCTGGCCGCCAGGAGTATCCGCCGCTCTCTCATAATTTCGTCCGCATTGTCCCGTTTGGTGATAATTTTTACGGCCATGTAGGTGTTTCGGCCGGGGACTGATGCCAGGACCACCTGAGGAAAACAAATGGAGAGTGCCCATGAGAAGAAGAAGGATCAGGCATGGACTGAGAGGTGGGTCAGTCGGGTAGTGCCCAGAACCCTACAGCAGAACAAAGCTGAGCTACCGGCATAATGCAGTAATGCAGTGTCTGCTGTTGGGTGCTGTATGGAGAGGTCTTCACGCCTTACTGACATCTGACGTAAATGTAAGTCATAGTTGGTAGGAGGGAGAATGGAGCAGAATCACGCGCTTTAAGGATAAGTTCACACGTAGCGTAAATTCAGCAGATTTTCCGCAACGGATTTTGTTGCGAGAAATCCGCAGCATAAGACAGTAGCAGCAGAGTGGATGACATTTGAACAAATCTTATCCACACGCTGCGTAAATGATAAGCAAAAAAAAACGCTCAGAAATTGCACTGCAGGGCGGCTTTTTAATTCGCAGCATGTCAATTGTATTTCCATAATCGCTGTTTTTTTGTTGCGGGTTTTCCCCATCAAATTCAGTCGGGAGATAAAACCAGCAATAAATTGCAGATGTTCCATTTTTGTGGCGGAAAAGCTGCAATTCATTTGCAATAATCAGGGGGGGGGGAAATCTTATACTTACCCAGAATTCTGTGCTTCTTCATCCAGATCGGCCCCTTGGGATAAAGTTTATTCCCATGTGACCGCTTCAGCCAATCAGAGGCTGCAGCGGTCACATGGGATAAAACATCATCCCAGGAGGCCGGGCTGCAGGACGGCAGGTGGGTGCAGTGGCGGATTATCATTAGGGCTGTTCGGGCAGCCGCCCAAGGCTCCTGGGGGGCCCATGGCCGGCAGAACTGCACATGATCGCACGTGCCCCCTCATGCCCGATGCCATCGCTAGCATCGGAGGGGGCCCCGGTGCTAGCGGCAGCCACATTCATTTGTATCTGAGTTCTCAGGACTTAGATACAAATTAATACTATAGGCTGCAGCCGGTCACGTTGGGCTTGCAGCCTATAAGGCACTGGGAAGACTCCCAGTACTGCATCACGCCGGTCTGCGCATGCGTCTAGTCCGGAGGATTCACATGCGTCCAGCTGGAGCGGCCGCCACGGGGTAAGGTAAGTAAACTGTATACATTTTTTTAGGTGGGGGACTATCGCTGTGTATATATTCAAGGAGGGGGGGATTGCTCCGTTACACTATATACAAGGGGGAGTGCTGGGTGGCCCTATATACAAGGGGGAGGGTAGCGCTGTGTGGGCCTGTATACAAAGGGGGGAGTGCTCTGTGTCACAATATACAAGGGGGGGTGCTATGTGGCCTTTATGCAAGGGGGAGTGCTGTGTGACACTATGCACAAAGGGGGAGGGCTGAGTAGCACTATATACAAGGGGGGGCTGTGTAGCGCTATCCACAGCGGTATGTGTGTGGCGCTCTTTGTAGGGGTTTTTTTTGGCGCTATTTACAAGAGGGGAGGGCTGTGTGGCGCTTTCTACAGTGGGGCTGAATGGCACTATCTATAGGGGGCTGTGTGTAACGCTCTCTATGGGGGATGTGTGATATCTACAGGGGGCTATGTGGGGCGCTATGTATGGTGGTGTGCAATATCTACAGGGGCTGTGTGTGTGGCACTATGTATGGGGGGCTGTTTGTGGCACTTTGTACAGGGGGCTATGTGTGGCACTATGTCCAGGGGGCTGTGTGTGGCACTATGTACAGGGGGCTGTGTGTATGTGGTGTTTTACAGTGTGTGGTATTATTATATTCAGGCGCGCAGTGTTTGGTGCTATTATATTTAGGGGTACAGTTTGTGGCACCATGATAACTTTATTTTCATTTATAGGTGTGGAAATGGTGGAAAAGTGAGGAGCCGAAGACATCTGAGTGGCAAATTCTGCAGAAATGAGTCATGGCCGGGAAAAGTCGTCATGAGCTCTGGACCGGATGGAGTAGAAAAGAGGGAAAAAAATACTAAAATCTGAGACGTTGTCACCTGTGAGTCACTAGATTTATAAAAAAATCTGTCACCTCTCCTGACATGTTTATTATAGAAAATTCTTGTATTTCACAAAAAGTCTTTCTGCAGTCCAGGACTGATAGACAATTCCCCTTGTCAGGAGGACGTGTCCCTGCACAGTGTGATACTGTCAGTATGTAGGGACACAGCCCTGTGACAAGGGGAATCGTAACACCCATTTGTTAATGCTTGCCCAAAAAGCTAGTGTTAAAAATTGTTACAGGGCGGCGGTGCGGAAGGGGGGCCCAAGTTTGGTAACAGCCCAGGGCCCATGGTCTACTTAATCCGCCACTGGGTGTGTCACCATGGTTATGTAAGTATAAACTAATAGCAACCGTGCCATCTAAACCGTTACTCAGGGGAAAGCTCCCTTTGTCACCCCATCACCTCTATTACGTGACACGATCGCGGTGTATAGATAGTTGTCATGGCAGCTAGAGGTCCTAATGACGGCTGCCATCTTGGTCCTCCTATTAAGCCATGCCAGAGGAAGGGCTTAATAGGAGGATGCTAAAAGCACAATACATAAATATTACAGTGTATTGTACCAGCAATCTTACCATCAAGTCCTCTAGTGGAATTTATAGAAACTCATTTAAAAAATGGTCAAACAAATGTGTAAGGAACATACAAAAAATATCTAAAAACTCACTTTACCCCTAATTGATAAAATAAAAAAAAATAAGATGAATTGTTATCCGTAAAAAAGATAAACGTTTAAAATCGAACGTTATTTAACCGTAAGGTGAACGCCGTAAAAAATAAATTAAAAAAAACGAAATTAAAAAAACTTTTTACATTTTGTTTTGCTCACTAAAAAATGAAATACACAGTGATGAAATGTTATATGTAACCCAAAATGGTACCAATTAAAACTACAGCTCGCCCTGCAAAAAACAAGTCCTCACACCGCTCCACCGACCGAAAAATAAAAAAACTTCTGGGTTTCAGAATATTTTTTATAAATGGTTTTTATTGGATAAAAAGTGTAAAAAAAAAAAAAGTTATAATTTTGCTGTCACCGTAGTTGTGCTGACCGCAGAATAAAGGCAACACATTATTTTTACTGTTCAGTTGACTAAAAAAAAGTGAAATCCTAAAAACAATGGACGAATTGCTGTTTTGTTTTCCACTCCATCCATCGAAATAAGTTTTAATTGTTTCCCAGTACATTATATGAAACATTAATGGCAGCATGAAAAACTACAACTCATCCCGCAATAAAAATAATAATAATCTGATACGGCTATGTCAGCAGAAAAATAAAAAAGTTATGACTTTTAGAAAGTGGGGAGGAAAAAACTAAAATAAAAAACGGAAGTAGCATCCCATAGACTAACACTACAATCATCATCCATCCAGCGTGACATGGCTGATAACAGAGAACAAATGATGGAGATAAAATAGAAACTTTAGGTTTACTGCCCCTTTCAAATGTAATATTTAGATATTATACTCACTTTGCCAAAGCTGCCCCTACCCAGGACCTGGTGGATGGTAAAGCGGCTGATGGTAAGCCTGGCATAGGGGCTGGATGTTCCAGGGTCTTGGCTGCTCCCAGGTCTTGGCTCCTCATCCTCCAATCCTCTGTCCTTGGCTCCTCTCCTCTTCTTCATGATCTTCTTGAATCCGGTGACGCTGTCCTCCTCCCTCTTCCTCTTCTCTTCTTCTCTCTTCTCACTGTCTTCTCCATGTCCATTGGACGCCATTTTCTCCAATATCTTCCTACCTGTAGACTCCAGTGCGATCGCTGCTGTCGACAGTTGAAAGTAAAGGGCAGTTGGTCGTGTGCAGGTCACATGATGTCAGAGGTCATGGAATCCTCAGGTGGCACCTGCCTGGCAGTAACCTGCTCTGCCATGTCTGATGTGGGCATCATGAGTGCCAGACTCGTGTCCAGCATAATGTTTTCCAACCATGGTTCCTGAGGTTCCAGGTCAGGGGTCCACAGAACACAGTAGCAATACATGTCACTCCTACAGTAGAAATAGAAAACAGAGTTCTATTTGCTCAAGTTATTGGTGAAACATTTCTCATCCAGAATATACAATTATAGAACGCTTTACCTCCTTTACACCAAACTTCTATGAGATACATAGGAATGGGAGTAGTAGTTCCCCGGGAGTGGAAAACATGTTCCATGTTTTAAGGTTGGGAAACACCGGTCTAGAGGAATGAGAGAGAACGTCATGGCGGATCTTCTAGTGCTGTATCATTAGTAGATGGGGGATGGGACAGGTGATGAGACGGGTATATCGGGCTGGCAGTGGATGTACAATAAATAAAGGAGTGTGAATAGATCATAATTATAAGATTATTTATAATGTAAAGCATGACACAGCGCCGGATCCATCGTATGAAGGACACCCCCGGCACCAGGACACCATTGACTTATTATGACCATTGGGTTCGGTCATTGTGTCAGTAGTTTTGATGTCATCTGATGGAGTTTGTGACAGAGATTCTGAAAGGACCCGCCAGCAGTAATGTGAGATTGATAGGTTGTCTCCTGCACGTCATCTATGTCCTCATCCCAGTCCAATGGCTATGGAGGAGAAAAGACATTATTATATTTTATTACATACACATTTATATTATAAATGATAGATAGATATGAGATAGATAGATAGATAGATAGATAGATAGATAGATAGATAGATAGATAGATAGATAGATAGATAGATAGATAGATAGAGTCCACCGTCCAGCAGCACCAGCACATATAACGGATGGGCGCACGCCTTGGGAACCCGATTTTTGGTTCCAAATCTTTCAATATGTTTCCAAGAATAGGCAGCACTCCGATTCAAAGTGAAAAAAGTGTTTTTTTTTAGCCCCTGTGCAAGGTTTCGGCTGTATTTGTGGAGCCTTTTTCAAGCACGCTGATGGTGTATAAAACAGTGGTATATACGGGGGCTGAACAAATAGTCCCATTAACATGTGATTAATACTAAGACTAAAAACAACAATGATGTCTATAAATGACATCACATATAATAATACATAAAGTATCCACAGTGATCAATACAAATATCTTCTCAATACACAAGAAAAGTGCATAATGTGCTAATTAATGTGTCCGTTATTAAACATGTACAGCTGTGAACAATTAAAAACATTAACATGTAATACTTTGGATCCAAGTTCACGTGTGTGTTGATTTCGGTGTTCTAAGGATTCGTTTGCGCATGTCTATGACATCACGCGGGTTCGCGCATGCGCATCAGACATGTGTAGTCATCGGCGGCCATTTTGGTAAAGATAATATCATTACCTAATAGATGAAATACTGTGCGTGTCAGCGCATGCGTGATGTGATAAACTATCGTACTAGGTCAATGAGATTGATATAGGAAACAGTGAAATCGCTCACTACTCAAATTTAAGAGAATTATATATGAGACATTATAAATATAGTCCCTAATATAATATAGTTTGTTTAGAGGTGACATTTTATTATGTAGTATATGTCCCTATGTTATAAATTCTGAAAGTTATTGTGATATAACTAGAATTATATCAAAGTAAAAAAAAAAAGTAGCTGAAAAAACGCATCGGTGTGAATAGAGACATAATGTTGGAAAATTCAATATTAAAAATTTCTGGTCACAAGAACACTGTTATTATATGTCATCCTGGTTTTCTTATGGTACATAGACGCAATTTATAAAGATAAATTTCGATGCTCATGGCGATATTAAATCTAAAAATGTATGTTACCCACCGGAACAAAGGGAGTCCAAAGTAAACATGGGGAGAACTTGTATATGGCTCAGGTAAAGTAATCTGAAAGAGATCATTTTAAAGTTATAACAAATGATGTAATAGTACACTAAGTTATATACACGATAAACGTGCGTCAACCCATCCCGACCTGTGGGATAGAATCGTTTCTCATATGTCCGTTTAGTCAAAGGATGAGTAAATTCCCCTCTCTAAGGGGGCGGCGGCGCCACTGAAACCAGCCGCCGCCACCACCTCTTGCACTATAATTGCATAAGCGATGAATGGCCGTGCACCGTTCCCGACCATTTAGCGCTTTTCAACGATGCATGCGGCACGATGACTTCTTTACGCCGCTTGCGTCATTGAAAGGTGCTGAATGACAGGGCAGAATTACTTGCCCTGTCAATCAACGCCTTTCGTCGTTCAGCCAAAGCAAACCTGCCCAGAAGAGAGCAGGTCTGGATTGCCACCGAACGGCGTGGGAATGGGATCAGGGTGAGCATGTAAAGTTTTCGTTTTTTTAGAATAAAAAGGGCGTGTCATTATCTACAGAGGGAGCTATATGTGGGGCATTATATACAGGGGTGGGCTATATGAGGGATATTATATACAGGGGTGGGCTATATGTGGGCCATTATATACACGGGTGGGCTATATGAGGGATACTATATATAAGGGTGGGCTATATGTGGGGCATTATATAGATGGATGGGCTATATGTGGGGCATTATATATGGGGGGCTATATGTGGGGCACTATATACAGGGGTGGGCTATATGTGGAGCACTATCTACAGGGGTGGGCTATATGTGGGCACTATATACACGGGTGGGCTATATGTGGGGCACTATATACAGGAGTCAGCTATATCTGGAGCACTAGCTATAGGGGGAGCTATATGTAGGGCACTATCTACAGGGATGAGCTATATATGGGGCACTATATACAGGGGAGTTATATGTGGGCACTATTTACGGGGGGCTGTATGTGGGGATTATCTACAGGGGGCTGTATGTAGGGCACTATTTAAAGGGGGCTGTATGTGGGGCCTTATCTACAGGGAGCTGTATGTGGGGCACTATCTACAGGGGGCTTTATGTGGGGCAATATCTACAGGGGCATCTAAGTGGGGCACCATTTACAGGGGGATCTATGTGGGGCACGATCTGCAGGGGTCTCCATGGGGGGCACTATCTACAGGGAGCACTGTGACTGTGGGAAACAGTGTATAGTGCTATTATAATCAGGGACACAGTGTATGGCACTATTTTAATTAGAGGTGCAGTGTATGGCGCTATTATATTTTGCGGCTTAGTGTGTGACACCATGAGAATTTTATCTTCGTTTATAGGTGCAGAAATGTTTGAAAAGTGAGAAGCTGAATACATCTGTGCAGAAAACTGCAGAAATGGGCTGTGGCCGGGAGAAGTAGTCATAGAGGTGTGAACCGGATGGAGAAGAAAAGAGAAAAAGAACTAGAATTCGAGAAGACGTCACCGGTGAGTCACCTAATGTAAATGTTTATTCTGCCTCTAATCAGCACTGTAGTCACTGTATGATCTGCAGCGAGATGATGGGTGGTATGAGTTGTGTTTTTTTGTGGAACAGCAACTCCCAGCATATCCTTATGATTGTTCGGCCAATGCTGGGAGCTGTAGTTTTACACCGTACAAACCTATGTAGCAGGGGTTGCACTACATTGAGCTGCATTTGTGCTGGTGCTGTATATATCTATGATCTTAGTTCTGGTGCTGTATATATGTTATGATCTTGGTTCTGATGCTGTATTTTTGTACTGAGCTTTGTTCTGGTGCTGTATATATGTACTGAGTTGATTCTCATGCTGTATATGTCACGGTTTGTGGGTATGTGGACCAACTAGGCCGCACCGACGTAGCGGGGAGGCAGCTGGCCAAACAGGGAACGCCAGCAATACAAAGTCCCGCACAAGGGTACCTGGATAGTCCAGACAGTGGCCGCAGCTCTGACACGGATGGAGGTGGGTGCAGCATGTAATGCCAGACATGGCGGATGACAGCAGGTGCCGCAGGTTGCGCCAGACGTGGCGAATCCCTCCGGACATGGCAGATGACACAGGACGTAGCGGATGACACAGGACGTGGCAAACAACAGCAGGTGCAGTAGACACGACTCCAACTAGTAGGCACAGGAAGAAGTACACAGCACGGGATACAGGAACAAGTATCTGGGCATGGGTAACAACTGGAACGGGAAACACTAAGGGACCATTTGCAAGACAGACTAGGGATAACTAACAACACTCAGGCAAGGATCAGATGGGCTGGGGCCCTCTTATAGTCTGGGAAATCATGTGTGTTGATGATGATGATGATTTCTTACATGTGCGCGCTGGCCCTTTAAGAGTGGGCACGAGCGTGCGCGCACCCTACGGAACACAGCAAACCGGAGCGGAAGTGAGCGCAGGCGTCTCCTATGAAGGAGATGGGGACCAGCATTCACAGATCCATGGCTGCGGGCATCAGGCGGTGAGTAGATCTGACGGCCCGCGGCCATGGACGCTACAGTATATATGTACTGAGCTTGGTTCTGGTGATGTATATATCTACTGAGCTTGTTTCTGGTGCTGTATATATGTTATGAGCTTTGTTCTGGTGCTTTATATATGTTATGATCTTGGTTCTGGTGCTGTATATTTGTTATGATCTTTGTTCTGGTGCTGTTTACATATTATGAACATTGTTCTGGAGCTGTATTTATGTACTGATCTTGGATCTGGTGCTGTATATATGTACTGATCTTGGATCTGGTGCTGTATATATGTACTGATCTTGGATCTGGTGCTGTATATATGTACTGATCTTGGTTCTGGTGCTGTATATATGTATAAGCTTTGCTCAGGTGATGTATATATGTATGAGCTTTTTTCTGGTGCTATATATATGTATGAGCTTTGTTATGGTGATGTGTATATATATATATATATATATATATATATATATATATATATATATATGAGCTTTGTTCTGGTGTTTTATATGTGTACTGAGCTTTATTCTCATACTGTATATATGTATGAGCTTGGTTCTGGTGTTTGTATATATGTTATGACCTTTGTTCTGGAGCTGTATTTATGTACTGAGCTTTGTTCTGGTGCTGTATATATGTTATGATATTGGTTCTGGTGGTGTATTTATGTACTGAGCTTTGTTCTGGTGCTGTATATATGTTATGATATTGGTTCTGGTGGTGTATTTATGTACTGAACTTCGTTCTGGTACTGTATATATGTTATGATCTTGGTTCTGGTACTGTATATATGTATGAGCTTGGTTCTGATGCTGTATTTATATATATTTATAATAACAAAATTGCAGGGAAGATAGAATTGTTTTCAGTTCATTATATATTTTATGGGATTTTTTTCAGGTAGTTTTAACCCCTCGAACCTCCACCATGCGGTAATACATGACCTGACAATATTTCCAAAGATTCCCTTGTATGTATTTTTCAGATGAAGCAAAATCTATAAAATCAACTTTTAAAATGACGCACACTATATGCTAATTACTCATAAAAAGGGTCATGTGGCGGTGCCGCTATCCTGAAGAGTCACATAGTCTTGCCTCGAAACCCACCTTTCCATTCATGATTGACATCCCCCCTGGCTGTTATACATCACTACCAGTCTCCTCCAACTTTTTCAGATGCGCCATTGCCTTGTACTCCTTTGGCACACACCGTGCAGCGAGGTGTACTCTGCCAGGCTGCACCGCGCATGCCAGGGGAGTACAAGGCAACGGCGCATCCGAAAGAGTTGGTGGTGGCTGATAGTGATGTAGAACAGCCAGGGGGATGTCAATCAAAATATGGGGGGCGCCATCTTTTTTCACCTTAAGCAGCAGAAAAGCTAGAATCGGCCCTGATATATAGACAGACAGACAGACAGACAGACAGATAGATAGATAGATAGATAGATAGATATGAGATAGATATGAGATAGATATGAGATAGATAGATAGATATTAGATAGATATGAGATAGATAGATAGATAGATAGATAGATAGATAGATAGATAGATAGATAGATAGATAGGAGATAGATAGATAGATAGGAGATAGATAGATATTAGATAGATAGATATTAGATAGATAGATATTAGATAGATAGATAGATAGATAGATAGATAGATAGATAGATAGATAGATAGATAGATAGATAGATAGATAGATAGATAGATAGATAGATAGATAGATATAAGATAGATAGATAGATAGATATGAGATAGGAGATAGATAGATAGATAGGAGATAGATATGAGATAGATAGATAGATAGATAGATAGATAGATAGATAGATAGATAGATAGATAGATAGATAGATAGATAGATAGATAGATAGATAGATAGATAGATAGATAGATAGATAGATAGATAGATAGATATGAGATAGATAGATATGAGATAGATATGAGATAGATAGATAGATAGATAGATAGATAGATAGATATGAGATAGATAGATAGATAGATAGATAGATAGATAGATAGATATGAGATAGATAGATAGATAGATAGATAGATAGATAGATAGATAGATAGATAGATAGATAGATAGATAGATAGATAGATAGATAGATAGATAGATATTAGATAGATAGATAGATAGATAGATAGATAGATATTTTGGTATCACATTATGTAATCACATTCAACATACAGTGGTACAGGCAGTGCTTATCTGTGGCACCTGTGATTGGGTGGAAGATCCAGCCAATCAGCATGGGCATTTTCCTGACAGAAGTCTGTGTATCAGCACATAATACTGGAGGCAAGTAGAACCAATCAGTGGCCACTTTATTAGTGAAGTGCATGCAGTGATTGGCTGGCTGGCGCCTCTCTGCAGGATAGTACTAGTCTACTATGGACATCATTTTTAAATGGATTCCAGGCATCATTAGACATCCATGCCCCACGCTCCAGGGTGGCACGGCTCTGTAGAATAAGACCCCTTAGGGTATGTTCACACGCAAACGCAAAATACAACTGAAATTACATCAATGAAAAGCAGGTCCAATTACGTCCCAAGAAGTGACATGCCCTTCTTTGAGGCGGGCGTCTTATTCCGCGCCGTCTTTTGACAGCGACGCGTCAAAATATACCTCGTCTGAACAGAACATCGTAAAACCCATTGAAATCAATGGGCAGATGTTTGCAGAAGTTTTGGAGACGTTTTTTCAGGCGTAATTTGAGGCGTAAAACGCCTGAATTACGTCTGAAAATAGGTCGTGTGAACATACCCTTAATGCCTACTTATATATTTATATCTTTTGTGAGGGAATAACCGTAAATGGTAATGTTTTTGGCAAGATATACGTCAGGGACACGGCACATAGACATACCACACATCTGCATTACTTGTCTATTCCAGCACCTTGAAGTCCACACATAAGAAGCACTTTACTAAATCGTGCGGCCATTAAAGTTCTGTTTACACATTTTTATCAAATTGTGCTGCAATTGTTGCAAGTTCGTGGCATAAAACGCTATGCGACTGCGACCTGTTTGTTAAAATTACTGTCGGTTCAGGGAACCGGGGAGAACGAGGATCCAGAACTGGTCCTTCTGCACTCAATTGTATCCGCGTCCTTAGGACATTGTGGCCCTATCTCAAAGGGGCCTTGTGACGCTTTCTAAAGAGGGCACTATATAAAGGGGGTACTGTGAGTGGCATCATCTACAAATGGCAAAATTTCCAAGGGGCACTGAAAGTGGCATTGTCTATAGAGGGCACTGTGAGTGCTACCATCTCAAGGGAGCACTATCTCCAGGGGGCACTATTTCCACCGAGCACTATCTCCAGGGAGCACCATCTCCAGGGGGCATTGTGAGTGGCATTATCTACAGGTGGCACTATCCCCAGGGGGCACTATCTCTAGAAAGCACTGTCTCCAGGGGGGACTTTGTATTTTTATCTCCTGAGGGCACTATCTCCAGGGGGCGCTGTGAGTGGCATTATCTACAGAGTGTACTGTGAAGGGCGCTATCTCCAGGGGACACATCGTGTGTGTGGTGTTTTATTTAACTGTGTGTGGCAGTATATTCTGAGGCATAGTGTGTGATACTATTATATTCAGATTCACAGTGTGTGGCACCGTGATTTTCTTGTCTTAGTTTAAAGGTGTGGATGTGTTCGAAAAGTGAGAAGATGATGGCATCTGAGCGGCAAACTCTGCAGAAATCAGTCATGGCCGGAAGAGGTCGTCATGGAGGTTTGAGCGGATGGAGAAGAAATGAGAAAAAGAACAACTAAAATCTGAGTAGATGCCACCTGTGAGATGCCTACCTTTTTTGTAAAAGCAACTGCCATCATATCTTTACCATGGTTGAGGCCATACTGTGAGCTGTAGATTCACACCGTACAAACTTATATGGCAGGGGTTTACTTACTTTGCAAATGTTCTCTGTACTGAGCTGTATTTTTGCTGGTATTACATATATATCTACTGAGCTTGGTTCTGGTGCTGTATATATGTACTAAGCTCGGTTCTGGCTATATATATATATATATATATATATATGTACTGAGATTTGTTCTGGTGCTGTACATATGTACTAAGCTTCGTTCTGGCTATATATATGTACTGAGCTTTGTTCTGGTGCTGTACATATGTACTCAGCTTTGTTCTGGTGCTGTATATATGTATGAGCTTTGTTCTGGTGCTGTACATATGTACTGAGCTTTGTTCTGGTGCTGTATATATGTATGAGCTTTGTTCTGGTGCTGTACATATGTACTGGGCTTTGTTCTGGTTCTGTAATTATGTGTTAAGCTTGCTTCTGGTGCTGTATTTATGCACGTGTGTCCTCACCCTAACTTTCACATCGAGCTGGTAACCACTTTGGGGGTCCATTGAAAGGTTTTCTATGGGGCCCAGCAATGTCTGCTAAAGCCTCTGACACTAGAGCCGACTCAGGACCCCTAATAACCACTGACCCCCGTATCTCGTGTAGAATGTAATGACGTTCATATCTCCTTATTACTTCTAATTTTTAGCTGTTTCTCTGTTACACAGGAGATTTGTCAGGTGTTTTCCCTTATTCTGGATTTTGTCCATTCTTCTAGGTTCCTCCAATCATCTTCATTCATTATCGGCCCCTAGATCTTGTAGGAAACATTTGAAGGAACTTTACAAAGTTTTAAATTTATTTTTAGAGAACACAAGAAAAATAAATCAACAGTGATTAACCTTAATGTATTATTATGTCATGGGGCGGGAAGGGGTTAAATGTGCATCGATCTCTCTTCTACCAGGTTGTGTGGACCCGGCCCTAGTGTGTGGCTGCTTCATCCTGAGTTTATTTATATGGGGGTCTGTATTTATAAAGGGGTCTGGGGTCTGTATTTCTTAGAGGGCCTTGGGTCTCTATTTATTAGATGGTGTGGGGTCTGTATTTATTAGGGGTCTGGTCTGGGGTCTGTGTTTATTAGGGCGACTTGGGTTTGTATGTGTTAGGGGTCTGGGATCTGAATTTATAATGTGATTTGGGGTCTGTATTTATTAGGGGGTCTGGGGTCTATATATATATAAGGGGGTCTGTATTTTTTAGGATGTCTGTATTTATTAGGGGGTCTGGGGTCTGTGTTTATTAGGGGTCTGGGTTCTGCCTTTTTTAGGGCCAGTTCACACAGAGTTTATGTCAGCGCTAAAAAATGGCCCAAATTGCTTCCCATGGACTTCAATGGGAGGCAGAAGCGGTTTCGGACAGTTTTGGCCGCTCACGGGAAAAAAAGCGGCATGCTCTTTCTTTGAGTGGATTCTACCTTTGACCTCCCATTGAAATCAATAGGAGGCAGAAGAAACCTACGGCACTCGTTTGCCCGAGAGAAAAAAACACGGAAATAAAAACATCAAATAATGCTGGCACTTACAAAAATGTATTGACTTGGAAGAAAACTAGACAATAGACAATGATTGACATGAAGCTTTCCTATCCCCTCTTCAAAGCACTTCTCCAGGTTCTGAAAATAGACTAGATCTTTTAATACACACCTTTCTTAGCTACTGCAGAACATCTTTGAGAATAAGAACAAGAATATGAGGAGTTTCATACCGATCACTCCCAACATTTAGGTGACGATACACAAGCTGGGTGCCTTGTACTTTTTATATGACTCTGGCCCCTGCCTGTAACCTGTCCCATATATAATATATATTATGTGTACAGGAATCCAGGGAACTCCCCAATGTTACTCTCCTGGATTCATCAGGCAAATTACCAAGTGCCACTCGGGTCGTTTTTCACAGCATCCGAGTGGCAACCGATAGTTTCCATGCACTCATTCACTGCAGTAGGTGAATCGGGTTGTGAAAATGCCCTATCTTTTCAAGGACCATGGACGGGACTCGGGCATCACACACGGTCTTGTGCAAGAGCCCTTAACCCCTTAAGGACGCAGCCTAGTTTGGGCCTTAAGGCTCAGAGCCCATTTTTCAAATCTGACATATTTCACTTTATGTGGTAATAACGTCGGAATGCTTAAACCTATCCAAGCGATTCTGAGATTGTTTTCTCGTGACACTTTGGGCTTCATGTTCGTGGTAAAATTTGGTCGATATATTCAGTCTTTATTTGTGAAAAATTGCAAAATTTGGAGAAAATTTACAAAAAATTGCATTTTTCAGAATTTAAATGCATCTGCTTGAAAAACAGACGGTTATACCACCCAAAATAGTTACTAGTTCACATTTCCCATATGTCTACTTTAGATTGGCATCGTTTTTTGAACATTATTTTATTTTTCTTGGAAGTTACAAGGCTTAGAACATAAACAGCAATTTCTCATATTCTTAAGAAAATTTCAAAAGCCTTTTTTTGAAGGTACCAGTTCAGTTCTGAAGTGGCTTTGTGGGGCCTTTGTATTAGAAACCCCCATAAAACACCCCATTTTAAAAACTAGACCCCTCAAAGTATTCAAAACAGCATATAGAAAGTTTTTTAACCCTTCAGGCATTTCACAGGAATTAAAGCAAAGTGGAAATGAAATTTGCAAATTTCATTTTTTCTGCTGAATTTCAATTTTATAAAAAAAAATTCTGTAACAGAGAAGGTTTTACCAGAGAAATACTACTAAATATGTATTGTCCAGATTCTGCAGTTTTTAGAAATGTCCCACATGTGGCCCTACTGCGCTCGTGGACTAAAACACAAGCCCTAGAAGCAAAGAAGCACCTAGTGCATTTTGAGGCCTCTTTTTTTATTAGAATATATTTTAGGCAGCATGCCAGGTTTGAAGAGGTGTTGAGGTATCAAAACAAAGGAAATCCACCAGAAGTGACCCCATTTTGGAAATTACACCCCTCAAGGAATTCATTTATGGTTTTTGTTATCATTTTGACCGCACAGTTTTTTCACAGCACCTATTTGAATTGGGCTGTGAAATGAAAAAAATGATATTTTTTCCAATAAGATGTCATTTTTTAACAAAATTTCTTATTTTCACAGGGAACAACATACCCCATTTTGTTGCCCAATTTGTCCTTAGTGCGTCAATACCCCATTTGTGGTGATAAACTGCCGTTTGGGCCCATGGGAGGCCTCAGAAGGAAAGGAGCGCTATGTGTTTGTTGGAGTCCAGATTTTGCTGGATTGGTTTTCGGGTGCCATGTCGCATTTGCAGAGCCCCAGAGGTATCAAAGCAATGGAAACCCGCCAGAAGTGACCCCATTTTGGAAACTACACCCCTCAAGGAATTCATTTATGGTTTTTGTTATCATTTTGACCGCACAGTTTTTTCACAGCACCTATTTGAATTGGGCTGTGAAATTAAAAAAATGATATTTTTTCCAATAAGATGTCATTTTTGATCAAAATTTCTTATTTTCACAGGGAACAACATACCCCATTTTGTTGCCCAATTTGTCCTTAGTGCGGCAATACCCCATTTGTGGTGATAAACTGCCGTTTGTGCCCATGGGAGGGCTCAGAAGGAAAGGACCACCATTTGGCCTACTGGAGCTTTTCTGGTGCTAAGTCATGTATGCAGAAGCCCCTGAGGTACCAGTAGAGTTGAAACCCCCGAGAAGTGACCCCATTTTAAAAACTACACCCCTTAAGACATTCATCTAGAGGTGTAGTGAGCATTTTGACCACACAGGTACTGTGTAAAAGATAATGCGCAGCAGATGGTGCAGTGTGAGATTTGCAATTTTATATATATATATATATGCCATTTCAGTGTCCAATATATTGTGCCCAGCATGCGCCACCGGAGATATACACCCCTTAAATTGTAATGTGGGATCTCCTGGGTACGGCAATACCCTACATGTGGCTGTTATCAGCTGCCTGGGCATACGGCAGGGCTCAGAAGGGAAAGATGAGGGGGGTAAGCTGTGCGGAGTGCATCAGGGTAAATTAAAAATCAAGGGATGTATGATACATTTTAAAACAATCTTTTATACAGAGCCCTGGTTTTTCGGGACACGTGTCACATTGGTATATTGTGTTCTTCCTTATCCCCCTCTTATAGCAGACTCTGCACCTCTTTTGACTCTTTCCCTCTCCACCGGTTTTGGGAACTTCTCCTGGAAAGTGTTGCCCTGGTACGATGCGTGTGGCCTCGCTTCCAGAAGTACTGGGTGCCCCCCCTTCCTGGTCCCTAAAGATTAGATCTTGAAATTCCAGGAAAGTTCCCCTCTGGCCTGCACATCGACGTAGCACGTACGCATTGTACAAAGCCATCTGTATGATGTGCCCGGCCAGCTTCTTATACCACACCGCCAGTGGCGGATTAAGTAGACCATGGGCCCTGGGCTGTTACCCAAACTTGGGCCCCCCTTCCTCACCGTAACTATTTTTAACACTACCTTTTTGGGCAAGCATTAACAGTGTTACGATTCCCCTTGTCACAGCGCGGTGTCCCTACATACTGACAGGATCACACTGTGCAGGGACACAACCTCCTGACAAGGGGAATTGTCTATCAGTCCTGGACTGCAGAATGACTTTTTGTGAAATACAAGGATTCCTATAATAAACATGTCAGGAGAGGTGACAGATTCTCTATAAATCTAGTGACTCACAGGTGACGACGTCTCAGATTCTAGTAGTTTTTTTCCTCTTTTCTTCTCCATCCGGTCCAGCACTCATGACGACTTCTCCCGGCCATGACTCATTTCTGCAGAATTTGCCACTCAGACGTCTCCTCACTTTTCCAACATTTCCACACCTATAAACGAAAATAAAGTTATCATGGTGCCACATACTGTGCCCCTAAATATAATAGCACCAAACACTGCGCGCCTGAATATAATACCACACACTGTAAAACACCACATACACACAGCCCCCTGTACATAGTGCCACACACAGCCCCTGTAGATATTACACACCCCCATAGATATTGCACACCCCCATATATCGCCATACACAGCCCCCTCTATATATCACACATCCCCCTCGTAGAGCGTTACACACAGCCCCCTATACATAGTGCCATACAGCCCTCCCCCTCTTGTAAATAGCACCAAAAAGCCCCCCATATAAAGAGCGCCACACACATACCACTGTGGATAGCACTACACAGCCCCCCCCCCTTGTATATAGTGCCACACAGCGCTCCCCCTTGTATATAGTGCCACACAGCGCTCCCCCTTGTATATAGTGCCACACAGCGCTCCCCCTTGTATATAGTGCCTCACAGCGCTCCCCCTTGTATATAGTGCCACAATGCTATGTACACATTTAAAAACGTTATATTATAATTATATATATATATATATATATATATATATATATAATATATATATAGTATGTGTGTGTATCAGTGTGATTGATTGATTTTATTAAAAAATATTTTTACTTTTTGAGATACAGCTGCTTTGTATCCTGTATCCGTCAGGTCAGCAGGACTGACAGGATCAGTGACACGCAGGATCCACCTCAAATCTATCACATTTAAGATTATAATTTAGCGCAGGGCCCGTTTCACTGATCCCGTCAGTCCTGCTGACCTGACGGATACAGGATACAAAGCAGCTGTATCTCAAAGTGAAAATATTTTTTAATAAAATGTAATTACAAAGTTGCACCAAACACACATTTTTATTAAAAAAAAATAAAACCAACGTGATTTTTGCGACGTTTTTTCCGTAGACAATGCAGGTTTCGTTTTTTATCATTTTTATACACACCTTTTTTGCTATTTTAGAATTTTTATTCATAAAGTTTGAAAATAATAGTAAAAAAATAAGCTTTTTTACGTTTCAGCTATTTTTTTTGGGTAATAACATAGTTTTAACCTAAAATAGACCTTTTATTTGTGATCGCCATTGTCTACCGTAAACTTTAATATATTACATGTCTATATTAGGGTAATTGGGTCAGCGCTAGCGTTACAACAATGATTGGCGGGGGGAACGTTTTTTTGGGGTGGGTATTTTATGTGTATTTATTATTTACATTTTTTTTGCACTTTATTATTTTTTTATTACTATGGTCTGATCCTCAAAGGTCAAAAAAGACCTTTGGGGAACTTTATATATTTTTTTTTCTTTGTTTTACACCATGTTTTTCCACTGTAACTGGGGCTGCACAGCAGCCCCAGTTACAGGGGAAATCAGCCCTCTCACAGTGACGATCGTCACTAACAGGGCTGTGCTGGGTCTAGTAAGACCCAGATACAGTCTGCCACTAACGGCACCCGGCGATCATGTGACCAGTCACATGATCACCGGGAGGAATAGAGACAGCGCCGCTGCTGCTGTCTCTATTCCTGTACACAGCGTTCATTGAACGCTGTGTAAGAAGACATCGGAGAAGACAGAAGCAGCGAAAGCTGCTTCTATCTTCTCCTCAGGGTCCCCGGCAGTCACTGACAGCCGGAGACCCGACATTCAGCTGCCCGATCGCGCGGGCAGCAAGTTAAAACCCGAGCCGTAGAAAGTCTATGGCTCGGGTTTTAAGGACCCGTCCCTGACCGCTGGCCGTAAAAATACAGCCAGCGGTCGGGAACCAGTTGGGCAGGAGGATAAGCCTGTACTGACCTCAGCGCCGGTGACCGCCCGCCCGGCTCTTCTCTTGCTGCTTTGGAGTAACAGAACAGCCGTCCGTCGCTGTTCTGTTACTCAATGGCGGCGGGCCGCACTTGTCAGGGAGGCGTGTCCTACCTATTTCCCGGCCAATTCCCTGCTCCTCCTCATCTTCAGCCGTTAGCAGCGCTAGCGCGCTGAATAGATTTAGGAGATGATGTGCGTTTCGGGCTGCCATGGGCCCCCTGGGAGCCTCGGGCCCCGGGCGGCCGCCCGAAACGCCCATATGATAATCCGCCACTGCACACCGCATGGCGCTGTAGGGCTTCAGGACTTGATTTGACAAGTCCATCCCTCCCATGTACCTATTGTAGTCCAGGATGCAGTCTGGTTTGGGGGTGGCCTTTCCTTCATATATCCTAAATCTGTAGGTATACCCTGATGCACTCTCGCACAGCTTATACATCTTCATGCCATACCTTGCCCTCTTACCCGGCAGGTACTGGCGGAATTGAACCCTCCCTTTAAAATGTACCAGGGACTCAGCAATAGAAATACACTTCTCGGGGGTGTATGTTTGGGAAAACCGGGCACTGAAACGGTCTAATAGGGGTCTCCGTTTATACAAACGGTCAAAACTGGGGCCATCTCGGGGTGGGCACGGCTCATTATCAGTATAATGTAAGAAGCGAAGTATTGCCTCATTAATGTATTTTTTTAGGTTCCAGTTCAGTTCTGAAGTTGCTTTGAGGGGCCCATATATTAGAAACCCCTATCAAACACCCCATTTTAGAAACTAGACCCCTCAAAGTATTCACAACAGCATTTAGAAAGTTTATGAACCCTTTAGGTGTTTCACAGATATTTAGAGCAAAGTAGAGGTGAAATTTACTTTTTTTTTTTGTCAGAAAATCCTCTTTATACCATTTTTTTTATAACACAAAAGGTTTTATCAGAGAAACGCAACTTAATACTTATTGCCCAGATTCTGCAGTTTTGATAAATATCCCACATGTGGCTCTAGTGCAGTAATGGACTGAAGCGCCGGCCTCCGAAGCAAAGGAGCACCTGGTGGATTTTGAGGCCTCTTTTTTATTAGGCACCATGTCCTGTTTGAAGAGGTCTTGTGGTGCCAAAACATTGGGAACCCCCCAAAAGTGACCCCAATTTGGAAACTAGACCCCTTGAGGAATTCATTGTAGTTTTCTTGGGGTGCATGTGGCTTTTGATCAGTTTTTATTCTATTTTTAGGTGGCGCGGTGACTAAAAAACAGCAATTCTACTATTGTTTTTTTATTCTATTTTTTTTACAGCGTTTTACCGTGCGCTATAAATGACACATTCACTTTATTCTGCGGGGCGATACGATTACGGCGATACCAGATGTTTATAGTTTTTTTTTATGTCTTATGGCGTTTGCACAATAAAATACGTTTTGTAAACAATCATTCACTTTTTGTGTTCGCTTATTCTAAGAGCCAGAACGTTTTTATTTTTCAATCAATAAAGCCGTGCGAGGACTTATTTTTTGCGTAACGAACTGTAGTTTCGAACAGTACTATTTTTAGGTACATGCGACTTTTTGATCTCTTTTTATTCCATTTTTTGGGAGGTGAAGTGACCAAAGAATTGTGATTGTGGTACGGTTTATTATTATTTTATTTTACGGCGTTCATCGTGCGGGATAAATAACGAAATAGTTTTGTAGTTCAGGCCGTTACGGACGCGGCGATACCAATTATGTATAGTTTATTTGTTTGTTTATATATTTTTATTAATAATAAAGGACTGATAAGGGAAAAGGGGGGATTTTTACTTTTATTACTTTTAAATCTTTTATTTTCTTATTTTTACACATCTTTTTTTAACTTTTTTTTAACTTTATTACTTTGTCCCACTAGGGGACTTGAGGGCAGGAGGCCCTGATCGCTATTCTAATACACTGCACTACATGCGTAGTGCAGTGTATTAGAACTGTCAGCTACTCACTGACAGCAAGCATAGTGGGTCCTGACGTTGTCAGGACCCACTAGGCTTCCGTCTATGGCATAGTCGGACGCCATTGTTTGGTGTCCGGTTGCCATAGTCACCATCGCCGGCCGCTATCGCGTAGCAGGCCGGCGATGGCAGCTTAACCCCTAAAAAGCCGCGATCTCTATAGAACGCGGCTTTTAAGGGGTTAATCGGAGGGAAAACAGCGATCGGTCCCCGCTGTAGGAGCTGTGACAGCTGCTGAACAAGACAGCAGCGTCACAGCTCCTGTATGTGTCGGGAGGACGGCCGAAACGGCCGTTACTCCCGAGACGTACTATTACGGCATGGAGCGCGAACGATACAGCTGCCATGACGTAATAGTACGTCAAGGAGCGGGAAGGGGTTAAGGAATTGAGGGTTGGAGGCTTTTCCTTCTCCTTGCAGGCTGTGCTCAAACCCACAAATCAGGGCACTGGGAAAGGCTAAACTGCATATAATTCCAGTACTCAACACTCCTGTCACAAAGTGCCCCTGAAACTATATGTACCACTGACTACCAGACTCTGGATGCTATATGTACCACTGACTACCAGACTCTGGATACTATATGTACCACTGACTACCAGACTGTGGATACTATATGTACCACTGACTACCAGACTCTGGATACTATATATACCACTGACTACCAGACTCTGGATACTATATGTACCACTGGCTACCAGACTCTGGATACTATATGTACCACTCATCACCAGACTCTGGATACAAATTATGTATATACTGCTGACCAACAGACTATGGCTAGTGTTTGTACCACTGACCACCAGACTTTGGATACTATATGTACCACTGACCACCAGACTCTGGATACTATATGTACTACTGACCACCAGCCTCTGGATACTATATGTACCACTGACCATCAGACTCTGTATACTATATATACCACTGACCACCAAACTCTGGATACTATATATACCCATGGCCACCTGACTCTGAATACTTTATATACCACTGACCACCAGACTCTGGACACTATATATAACACTGACCACCAGACTCTGGATAATATATGTACTATGAACCACCAGACTCTGGATACTATATGTACCATGAACCACCAGATTCTGGATACCATATGTACCACTGACAACCAGACTCTATATACTATATACACCACTGACCACAAGACTCTGGATACTATGTGTACCATTGACCACCAGACTCTGGAAGCTATATGTATTACTGACCATCAGACTATGGATGCTATATGTATCACTGACCATCAGGCTCTGGATACTATATTTACCACTGACCACCAGACTCTGAACACTATATGTATATATATATATATATATATATATATATATATATATATATACCACTGACACCAGACTCTGGATACTATATATATACACACCACTGACACCAGACTCTGGATAATATATATATACCACTGACCATCAGACTCTGGATACTATATGGACCATGAACCACCAGACTCTGTATACTATATGGACCATGAACCACCAGACTCTGTATACTGTGTATATCACTGACCACAAGACTGTGGATACTATGTGTACTACTGACTACCAGACTCTGGACACTATATATATACCATTGACACCAGACTCTGGATACTATATGCAGGGGCATAACTAGGAAAGACTGGGCCCCATAGCAAACTTTTGACTGGGCCCCCCCTCCCCTGGGTGTCACACAACCCCCCCTTGTAGATAGTGCATTCTTTACAGCCCCCCTGTAGATAATGCCATACAGCCCCCCCCCCTGTAGATAACGCCATACAGCCCCCCTGTAGGTAACACCATACAGCCCCCCTTTAAGGTAATGCCATACAGCCCCCCTGTAGGTAATGCCATACAGCCCCCCCTGTAGGTAATGCCATACAGCCCCCCATGTAGGTAACGCTATACAGCCCTCCCTGTAGGTAACGCTATACAACCCCATGTAGGTAACGCTATACAGCCCCCCTGTAGGTAACGCTATACAGCCCCCCTGTAGGTAACGCTATACAGCCCCCCTTTAGGTAACACCATATAGCCCCCCCTTTAGGTAACGCCATACAGCCCCCCCTGTAGGTAACGCCACCAGACTCTGGATACTATATATACCACTGGCCACCAGACTCTGGATACTATATATACCACTGGCCACCAGACTCTGGATATTATATATACCACTGGCCACCAGACTCTGGATACTATATGTACTACTGGCCATCAGACTCTGGATACTATATATACCACTGGCCACCAGACTCTGGATACTATATATACCGCTGGCCACCAGACTCTGGATACGCCAGACTCTGGACACTATATATACACCACTGGCCACCGGACTCTGGATACTATATGTACCACTGGCCACCAGACTCTAGATACTATATATACCACTGGCCACCAGACACTGGATATTATATATACCACTGGCCACCAGACTCTGGATACTATATGTACTACTGTAATGTCCGTGGCTGTGGGCTTTCAGCTCCAACCTCCCACTGACAGCCGCAGCCACGAGTCGGCAAGCGCTGGCCTCAGCCTCCTCCTCAGGAGACGCCAGTGCTCGCGTCCACTTACCTCTGCCGGACCCGGTAGGGTGCGTGCGCCCGCTCTTAAAGGGGCAGCACGCGCACCGGACCTCATTGATGAACTTTGACCCGTGAGTACCCTGGACTATAAGAGGGGTCCAGCCCCCTAGTTCTATGCCTGAGCGTTGTTGTGTTCCCTAGTTTGTCTATGTGATGGCCTCCTAGTGAGTTTCCAGTTCCAGTCCCTGTCCCTATACCTGTTTCCAGTTCCTGTTCCTAGCAATCCATACCTTCCTGGTCTAGCACTGAGCTGTGCCAAAGTCGTGCCGTGCTATATCCACGTCTGACCTGCTTCACCTCACCCTACGTCCGCCTGCTACCTAAGTCCCAGCCGAGCCTGCCCTGCTGCTGTTTGAGCTGCCACAGGTACCTATAGAACTATAGACATTCACCTGCTCCCTGTTGGCCAGCTGCCTTACCGCCAAGGCGGTACGGCTCAGTGGGTCCACAGACCCTTCGTGACAACTACTGGCCATCAGACTCTGGATACTATATATACCACTGGCCACTAGGCTCTGGATACTATATATCCCACTGGCCACCAGACTCTGGATACTCCAGACTCTTGGCACTATATATACCACTGACACCAGACTCTGGATACTTTATGTACCACTGGCCACCAGACTCCGGATACTATATATACCACTGGCCACCAGACTCCGGATACTATATATACCACTGGCCACCAGACTCTCGATACTATATATACCACTGGCTACCAGACTCTGGATACTCCAGACTTTCGCCACTATATATATTACTGATACCAGACTCTGGATACTTTATGTACCACTGGCCACCAGACTGTGGATACTATATATACCACTGACCACGAGACTCTGGATATTATATGTGCCTCTAACCAACAGACTGTGGATACTTTATATACCACTGGCTGTCAGACTTTGGATACTATATGTACCACTGACTACTGGAAACCACTTGTAAGTGGATTAGGGTTAGTTCACCACCACTGGATTAGGGTAAATTCTCTACCGAAGGCGGCTGTATGACAATAGAGACTAGTGAAGAGGCCGGTCAGTGTTTGTGTTTAGTCAGTATTCACATTAGTCGGCAGAGTCACAGGTGGAGTGAAACGCGTGGGACGATGGCGTTGATGGACGGCACATTCAGTGGCGTCGACGCCTCCTCATCCTCCTGTTCCATTGGTGCCGGTGCTGCAGGTTTCTTCCAGCGACATAACATATATGATCCCCGTGTGGTAAGTTCTTTCTTAAGATTTTTCCTATATGACATTTTATGCCCTGTCACATATAGACACATAAAGGTGAGGTACTCACCAGGGCCGTATTTACCATTAGATACCTGCGGGCACCAGATCACTGTAGTACTACCGATAATGAGTCCTCTACCTGTGTGTTTTCCGATTTTATGTAACTAAAGCTTAATTGCTGTATAAATGAAAAGATCTACAATTTCCTAATCTACTTTATGTTTCTTAGCTGAGAGCATGACCTGCCTAAGTAGAGTCGTGTGTTAACCTTATACCATACTATCCCACCACCCCCACTTTAGTAAAGACACATGACACCGAGGTTGGATGTGAAATGGCCACAGCAGCCGTTTATTAATTTCACAGTTTTATAAAAACAATTTAAATCCGAAACATTCGGATAACTAGTTAGGAATCCACCAGAGAATTCCTCCTAATAATTCACATGACCCAACATGGGTCAGAATCGTAAATAACAATTTAACGTTAACATTAACCCGAGCAGAGGAAGTCCTTGAAGCCCCTTCAGATATTCCTTTTTAAAGAACACACCGAATTAGCCATCTGCAAACCACCAATTACCTCCAGCCGTAAACCAGCTCGGAAGCACCGTTCACCTCTGCAGATGGCTCCAACCACTAGAAGTCCACTTCAAGGGGATAACACCCGATGAAGCCCTCAAGTGATATACCGACCACTAGAAGTCCACTTCAAAGGGATAACACCCGATGAAGCCTTCAAGTGATATACCTTCTACCAGAAGACCACTTCAAAGGGATAACACCCGATGAAGTCTTCAACCATGTACCTTTTTTGGGGGACGCATACCCCCGATGCGACCCCCCCACCATTTTGTACTGACTGGCCTCAAGGACTCCCCCCGCACAGCGAAACAGGCCTTGACCACCTTAAGCCTGTGAGTTCCTCCACACCACCACCGCCCTTTCTATGCCTTCTGCTATCGCCAAGCTCCAAAGATCAATGCCAACCTCGGTCAGATGAACCCCGTCACTCCTCCAGAAATTCCCCACTCCTGACTCCAAATCCCTATGCCTCACGCAAATGCCCCCGTTTCTTGCCACAAAACGGGACACCGCCCGGTTAACTTTAATGCGAGCCTTATTGACTCTCTCCACAGATCTAGCTAACCGCCAATGCTTTCTTGGGACTATGTCCGACCACACTATCACCAACTTGGGATAAGATACCCACAAACACAACATATCATGTTTGATATCCCGCACCAACTCACGAAAGGGGCGGACTCCTAAGTCATTCCCACCCACGTGCAACACTAAGACCTCCGGAACCCTATCAAGCCGCGCATATGTCTGGAATTCCGCCAACACCCTGCTCCATGACATACCTCTAAAACCCAGCCAATGCACAACCGCGTCCTGTCGCGGAATGCGCAACTGGCGACCATCCGGGCGGACGTCCGCCCTCAAAGCCCCCCAGTGCACGTACGAATGACCCATCAACCACACCAAGCACGGAGGCGAATCTGAAACGGAAAACACAGTTAGGCACCACCATATAACATTTGTAAAGCGTAAACAACAAAATTATAACATATGGGGGCGGACATAGGACTTAAACCTTTTAGACTCCCAACGACCAATACGCCTCACCCCCTCATCATCCAACCCCCAGCGCCCCGCTTCCGTTGCTGCGCCAATCCTGAAGGAATGAGATGAATATGAGCCTGCCGCAACACCAACCGCCGTCAAACATTTTTTAAATACAGCTCCAAACTGAAACCTGGACAAAAACGACCCGTCCACATGACGTAACAAAGGCAAATCTGGAGACCCCCTGTTTTTCGTAAAACCCCGCATGCACTCTACTGGGCACATGACCGACCCCGGGAGAGCGAACAAAACTATCAGTTTACCCTTCCCTACTTGGTCAGTTTTAGATCGACGCAACCATACCTCCAGCCGATCTGCAAAAAGGCTCACCTCCCCAGATCTCAGCCCCCCTGCCTGTTTAGTACTTGGCGACACCAACTCACCTATTCTAAATGCTCCAAAGAACGCTAACGAAAAAGCCAACCGAAACAAATCCATTTCATCTGAAGAACGACATACCGATGCTAATGAACCGCCCAACGAGCTAAGCAAAGCAAACGACACCGGCCTTCTACTATCCGCCTCCACCCTACCTCGGCGCAACCCCTTCAAAGCCTGCGATACCAGAAATTCCTTCGATACATCCCGAAAGCCCCGCAACTTAAACCCAAACGCCACCGCAGATATGAACCGGTTCACCTTTGCTACTGAAAACCCCGCCTCCCAGGCGTCCCCTAACCAGTACAAAAGTGCCACCAACCTGTCTCTATCCGTATTGACGTCACCCAACTCTCTTACCCACTCCTCCCACTGCCTCCAACAAGCAGCATAAGCACTCCACGTCGTGCGCGCCAAAGACCTTTGTAACAGCTGCTCTACGGGACCGATACCAGATCCCAAAGATGCTCCGGACAAGCCAAACCGAGACGTTCCGCTCCCGGTGCCAATTGCCGAAACCGGTCCCACTGCGAGCGAGAAAGAGCATCAGCGATACAATTCCGTACACCCGGGACATGCACCGCCACCACCCACGCGTTCAACGACAAACACAACAACACTAAATGTCGCAACAATTGAACTACCGGAGGAGAGGACGCCGTGATGTTATTAATGGCAAGCACCACCCCCGCAGTAAAAACGGACCTTCTTATCCCTGAGCCTGTCCCCCCAAATGGTAGCCGCCACCATGATGGGAAACAGCTCGAGCAGGGCCAGATTCCGCGTGAGTCCACTGGACACCCAGCTAGCCGGCCATTGACCCGCACACCACGGACCTCCCCCGTAAGCTCCAAAACCACCCGCCCCAGCCGCATCCGTAAAAATATTCAAATCACTCGTATCCTGCGCTGGGGCCATCCATAGCGAGCGACCATTGTACTGGCCCAAGAAGTCATCCCAAACCTGAAGATCAGCTCGGTGCTCCTCCTTGAGCCGCACAAAATGATGCGGCGCACGCACTCCCGCCGTTGCCGCCGCCAACCTCCTACCGAACACCCTCCCCATCGGCATAATCCGGCAGGCGAAATTCAACTTCCCCAACAGCGACTGAAGCTCCCTCAGCGTCATTTTCTTCATTCTACAAGCCCGTCGAACCTCCAGCCTCAAAGCACCCAACTTATCCGCCGGGAGACGACACTCCATTGCCACCGAGTCTATTTTGATTCCCAAGAAACAAATCGTCGCAACCGGGCCCTCCGTTTTTTCCGGCGCCAAAGGAATCCCAAAATCCCTCGCCACCTTCTGTAGTGCATGAAGCAAATTACCGCAAACCGGCGAACCCCCAGGGCCAACGCACAAAAAATCATCTAAGTAATGGATCAACGAGTCGACCGCGGATACTCCCCTCGTTACCCACTCCACGAAGCTGCTAAACGCCTCGAAGTATGCACAAGAAAGGGAACACCCCATCGGAAGGCACCGATCCACGTAAAAAGCCCCATCCCAAAAACAACCCAACAGCCGTTGGCTTTCTGGATGGACCGGCAACAACCTGAACGCAGCCTCGATGTCGGTTTTTGCTAGCAGCGCCCCCGGACCCGCAGCCCGCACTAACCCCACCGCCTTATCGAATGAGGTATAAACTACGGAGCACAACTCGTGATCAATCCCGTCATTTACCGACGAACCCTTGGGATACGATAAATGTTGAATCAAACTAAATTTTCCGGGCTCGCGTTTAGGGACAATACCCAACGGGGACACAACTAAATCTTCTACCGGCGACTCAACAAACGGCCCCGACATGCGGCCCAACGAAACTTCTTTTAACAACTTTTCCGACACGACTTTCGCATGCAAGTAAGCCGATTTTAAATTCCTCCGCGTAACCGGAACCTGATAAGGAGGCGGAGGAATAACAAAACCAACACGAAACCCTTCATAAAGCAACTTAGACGCCGCCCTATCCGGATACTCATTTAGATAAGGGGCCATCCTTTCCACCCTCACCGGCGACACCCCCTTGACCAGCCGCGTGCTGGTTCCCTGACCTCTTTTTTCGCAGACATTTTGCCGCCCCGTGTGATGCACCATTACACTCGGAACACACATGCTTGAACTTGCACGTGGCCCCGAACTTGCACTGACCTTCATTAAATTGCCAGCAAAACCCCGCCTTTCCCCCGCCGCTTTGTCCAACCTGACTAGACTGGCCTCCCTGGCCGGCGCTCCCGGGAAAGGACTGCCTAACCGGAGCCGTAACCCGTAACCAGAGAGCAATATCCTTCTGGTCCCACCGAATCGCCGGCCGAACCGCCTTCCGCTGACGGAATTGCTCATCGTATCGCAGCCACGCCTGACCCCCATATGCCCTATGAGCCTCCCCAATGGCATCGAAATAACAAAACAACGCCGAACAATTTTCCGGCGCCTTTTCCCCTATCACACTGGCCAATATGGCGAACGCCTGCGACCAATTAACGAACGTCTGCGGGATAAGCCTATACCGCCGCCGTTCCTCCTCGTCCTTTTTACTCTCATCCCGCTTGCTCTTATCCAAATTAAATTTAGCCAGCGGCAAGAGAGAAAAAATTTCAACATATTCGTCCTTCCAGATCCGATCACGCACCTCCTGCTTTAAATGCGCCCCCAACGGACCCTCAAAACAAACGTACACCTCCCCCCGAGCACGATCATCCATACGCACTCGATCGCCATCCTTTTGTGCCTCGGTCTGTACCGACACCGCGACCGCCTCTCTAACCGCCATCACGGGACGCGCCTGTAACGATCCCACGTCCCTGGGGCCTTCCCAAACTACCGCAGGGGACACTTCCGTTACTACCGGCGCCGCGGCCCTGTCTAGGCGCCCCACCAGCTCCCGTAAGCAACCCACTAAGTCTGCCAAACCCGCTCCGTCGCGTCCGCCCGCGCCACTACCGGCCCCCGATGCAATGCTAGCAGCCCCCCCGCCGACACCCGACATAAAAATCGCTGGATAAGACAATGATGGAGTTATACACTCACCGGGCTGCACAGGCGCTGTGTTCCCGTCAGCCGGACCATCCTGACCTCGACGATACACGTCCAGTTCACCTTCCTCCAGCTCTTCTCTCGCCGACGACTGTCCATCCCAACCACATCTGTGGAACGGGGATGAGGACGCGCTGACCGATGGGCCGGCAACCTGCCGCCCGACCGCCGGGACCCAGACTTCCGACCGGACCTGTTGCCTCGACGTCGCTGCAGATCTAGGCGTCCGTCTAGACGATCCTGACGAAGCCTGTCCCCTGGCCGGAACATCACCAGGCGGGGCGGCCGTACCTTGTCCTCCAAATCTTCCATCTGATGGGGGAGGGGTGACAGGGAGCCCAGCCTGCGACTCCCTGCTTACCGCCGGACCCCGTCGCGGCCTGGGATTCCTGCCAGGACGCAGGACCTGAGAAGGGGCGGTCCTCCCAGCTGCCTGGCCTGCAGCGTCCGGGATCGGGCTCCCTCTGCGACGCCGTGTCCGCGGGACTGCCTCCGGACTGAGGCACTCTGGAGGTCGGGACCGCCGAGAGGGACGGGTCGACCCGGCCTGCGTCGCCGTCACCCCCGGCAACGCTCTCTGCCTGCTCTGCGCAGGAGCGGTTGTTGCCGACTCCCCCCCGCCGCCATAGCCATGCTTGTAAGGGGGCCGGGGCGGGGAGCCTGTCCTGTGCAACAGACCCCGAACGCCGGGCCCGACGTGGCGAAACGGCGTCCGGGATCTTAGTTATTGCAGCCACGGTCTCCTCTAGCCATCCGGGACCGTGGTGCACAGCAGCGGCACGCAGCCGCTCTAACATTAAAGACTCTGCCATCCTGAGAAGCACGGGCAACGGGGAGCTTACTGTTTCCGTGTTACTCCTCCCGCTGCTTCCGGCTCAATGCCGAGAAACAGCGGGAAGCTCAGTAACGGCCCCCCGTCCCCCTTAACTCCTCCCCGTCCCCCCTCCAACTCCCTCCAACTCTCCCTCACCTAATTAACCCTTTCCCTACCAGGACGGTCATGTCGGCTTCCCTTAATCCCTGCAGGCTGCGTCCAGCCTCTTCTGGACTAGCGATGTACAGGTTTACTGCATCTGAATGTGAGCAAGAGCGTCCTCATTCACTGACAGCAAACAGTTCTTGAAAATGGTGAGTAATTGAAACATAAATTATATTATAAAGTTGTAGAACTTCTCATGTATACAGGAATGAAGTATTTATTATATGGGGCTTGGCTGTAAATATGCTCCCGGATATGAAGTCTCCTTGTATAGACCAGTCCTATTGGATCTCTCGGTGTGGACGTCTCTGCAGGGGATTTTTCTTCTTCATGAATGTTGATCTCTGGTGTGTAGGATCTGGTAACAGGAGCATCCATGAGGTGAGGGCCCTGACTGTAGGGGGCATCATTGTAGCCGATCCTCTATCTCCCACTGTGCCCCATTCAATGTATCCAGTTTAGATAATCCTCCACAATCTAAATAGCCTGTACTTCAGCTCTCTCCTGCACTGATACATTGTAACAAACTCTCACTTATCATTATATAACCATTAAAGCTGTTTTCTGGTTTGGAAAACCCATTTTCAAATGCCCTATTAGGGAATTTTAGTGTAATAGTGTGGGTTCCCCTGTTCAGGAACCTGATTAATTAGCCAGAATGGAGAGGAGCTACAAACATCATCTCCTGCTAAGGAGGATCAACACATCCATGTACTACATGCACAGCCTGGTGATTTTAGAACTGTGTAAGGCCTCATTCACACGGCAGGGTTTCCCGGCCGGGTGCCGGCCGTTCATAAATCGGCCGGCACCCGGCTGCATTAGGAATAATAGACCCCTAATGGGGCTATTCACACGACCGATTTTTTGACGGCCGGGAAAACCGGCCGTCAAAAAATAGGACATGCTCTATCTTCGGCCGGGTACCCGTCCGCCCGGCTCCCATAGAAGTCTATGGGGCCGGGTATTACACGGCCATCACCGGGATGTGTCCCGAGTGATGGCCGGTTTTTCCGGCGCTTGCGCTCTATCTCCTCCTCCTCACAGCGCAGAGTGCATGTGAGGAGGAGGAGTTAAAGCCATTCGGACGAATGGCATCGCTGTACACTGTGTGGCAGTGCCGGGGTGTACAGCAGGTGGAAGGGAGCGCTGCGCTGGTTCCCTTCCCCTGCTTGTTTTAAAAGCACCCTGGCCCGGCGACACCTTCGATGGCGACGCTAGCAGCTGCAGCTGCTGCTGCTGCGGCTGCTACTACTGTAGCGACGCCACTATAGCAGAGCGGGGAGGTATCTCTGCTATGTGCTAGCCGCACTTTAGCTCCTTGAAGGAGCGGAATCCCCGTGTTTTCGGGGATTCCGCTCCTGGACAGAGTGCTTGATGTCTCTGTCCATATCTGGGCAGTGACATCAGGGGAAACTCCTGAAGCGGAATCCCCGAACACATGGGGATTCCCCTTCAGGAGTTGCCGCTGATGTCACTGTCCGGATCTGCCCGGCACGGATGCAAAACTTAATGCAAACCGGCCGGACAAAATGGCCGATTTTACTGGCCGACACTCGGGCTCGGGAACGACCCGGTCGTGTGAATCCCGCCTAATACTTTAATAACCCTTTGAGAGTGTAGGGAAATTAAACTCTTGTATTAAGTTCCCCCAGAGATTACGGGACCCCTCTAGCAAAACGGTATTGTAAAAACCTAACAACCCCTGTAAGACTCTGTTCACACCACATTTGGGCTTTAAATCTGGCATATACCTTTAAAGTGTAGCTAAACGTTTGACAAACTTCTGACATGTCATAGTGACATGTCAGAAGGTTGGATTGTGGGGGTCCGAGCACTGAGACCCCCACCAATCGCTAGAATGAAGCAGCTGAAGCACTTGTGTGATCGCTCCGCCGCTTCGTGTTTGTTCGGACATGTCAGAAGTTTGTCAAACGTTTAGCTACACTCTAAATGGGTAAAACCTGGAGAATAAGACATTGAGACCTATACAACATTTACAACATAGACGTCCAATGGGAATAACAACAAGCACAAAGATGTAGGGTGTAAAAGGAGAATTTTATTTATAGATAAGGGAAGGTTATATTTTATTATTAGGAAATTATTATATAAGTATTAAGACTACTATTATACTGTGTATATGTATGTGTCATCTATTTATCTATTATACTAAACCTAGCTAAAGGCCGTGTTGATCCAGAGGAAGGCGAAAACCCCCTGTGAGGAATGAGCCAATTGTCCTCATATTAGGGGGGAAAATTCCTTCCTGACCCCAAATATGGCGGTCGGCATAAATCCCAGGATCAAAGGCTGATGTGTAATATAGGGAAAAATTCTTAGGTTTTTTTTTTATTATTATTTTTAATTAACTACTGTATTTATATATGTGTAAACTATAAATTGTATTAAATTAAGAATTATTTTTGATAAATTATTTTTCTATATTTATATTATGTTACTTATGTGTGTTACTACTTATTACTCTATAATCCTAAACCTATTTAAGGCCGTGTTGATCCAGAGGAAGGCGAAAACCCCCTTTGAGGAATGAGCCAATTGTCCTCATATTAAGGGGGGAAAATTCCTTCCTGACCCCAAATATGGCGATCAGAATAATCCCAGGATCAAAGGCTAAAGTCTAATCTAAATGTACTATGTGTCTATATGCGGGTGTCTATACTTATCATGTAGTGCGGTGTCTATACTTATCATGTAGTGCGGTGTCTATACATATTATGTAGTGTGGTGTCTATACTTAATATGTGGTGATGTTAGTGATGTGGGTGATGCTAGTGATGTGGGTGCATTACTTACCTGGCCTGTGCTGAGGTGAGATCAGGTATAATGGCCGCTCCGGCCCCAGGACTACAACATGCGGCTATTATTCCTGATCTCTCCAGATGGAAACTAAGCACAGGCCGCTCCTGGGGGGTGTAGAGGATCTTCAGGCTGGAGTGATGTCAGATGCCAGCCCGGGATTGGAGGATGGCAAGTCAAGGCCCTGGTGCAGCAGCAAGATGGCAGAGGTGCGGCATGAAGATGTTACGGAGAGAGATGATGGTCTGGGCAGCCGAGGTGACATACAGCAGCAGAGACATGAGGCGCGGGTCAGGAGGCGTGAAGTTCTGGGCCCTTGTCCTGAGATGTTAAGGGGTCCAGCTTGGTGACATGAAGCTGAACCCGGACAAGGGGTGAAGGGCTTTGTTATTCTCTGGCCACTTCAGATGTTGGTTCTCCAGAACGGGCACAAATGGTGTAAAAGGTGGCCGTGCCCTCCTCTCCTGCAGTTCCTCCCAGCCGATGGTGGAGAAGAATGGATGCGCTCTGATGTTCCCGCACACACCGAGGCGCCTCTCAGAATTTTTACGGACCAGTCTCTTGGTTAGATGTTTCACGTCAGGATTAAGCCAAGTTGGAAATTTAGGCTTCGCGGTGGTGATGGCTTTGAAAGCCATTCGCCTGACGGGGCCGTTGTAAAAGGGGGAGCGTCCTGCTGCCATCCTGGACACCACAATCCCCAGGCTCCACCAGTCAACTGCGGTGCCGTATTTTTTTCTAAGAAGCACCTCGGGGGCCATGTAATCCAACGTTCCCGTCACTCCACTGATCTTATTGGAGGCGGTGACGCCATCTTGGGCCAGTCCCAGGTCGATGATACGGACGTGGCCATCTGCATCCAGCATTATATTCTCCGGCTTTAGATCTCTGCAAAGAAATAAGACGAGAGAATGACAAATCCGCCCAGTGATCCAGGAGACGGGGGATGAATCACTGCACCTACAAGCAGAATAGCCACTCAGGAGTGTAGGAAAGCTGGGTGCATTATTTATAGCATGTAATGGAGACGGAGAAAATGGGGAAGTTCTGCTTACCGGTGGACGATGTTGTGTCCATGGAGGAACTGGAGGCCACATATCATCTCTGCTGTGTAGAATCTGATGGGGAGAACAGAGCGGAGTCTCAATGTCATGAAATCTTCCTCTATCAATTCCCTAATATCATGTTATGATGGAGTGTGTGTGGTCTCTATCAGAGAAGAGGCGCTGATTATGGCAGCCTGTATTCTGCATTCTCTGCATTGTTCTTCATCTGACCTCTCCCTCACCTTTTCTTCTGTCCACCCCCCTCAGTCTCCTGATTATTTACTCGCCTAACGTTGCCGATGTTCAAGCAGCCGCACATCCTGATCAAAGCCTCCAGGCTGCCACCGGACAGATACTCCGTGATAAAATATGCCCGTTCCTCAGACTGATGTGCGGCATAGAGGTGGCATAGGAACGGGCAGTGTCTGGCCGCCAGGAGTATCCGCCGCTCTCTCATAATTTCGTCCGCATTGTCCCGTTTGGTGATAATTTTTACGGCCATGTAGGTGTTTCGGCCGGGGACTGATGCCAGGACCACCTGAGGAAAACAAATGGAGAGTGCCCATGAGAAGAAGAAGGATCAGGCATGGACTCAGAGGTGGGTCAGTCGGGTAGTGCCCAGAACCCTACAGCAGAACAAAGCTGAGCTACCGGCATAATGCAGTAATACAGTGTCTGCTGTTGGGTGCTGTATGGAGAGGTCTTCACGCCTTACTGACATCTGACGTAAATGTAAGTCATAGTTGGTAGGAGGGAGAATGGAGCAGAATCACGCGCTTTAAGGATAAGTTCACACGTAGCGTAAATTCAGCAGATTTTCCGCAACGGATTTTGTTGCGAGAAATCCGCAGCATAAGACAGTAGCAGCAGAGTGGATGACATTTGAACAAATCTTATCCACACGCTGCGTAAATGATAAGCAAAAAAAAACGCTCAGAAATTGCACTGCAGGGCGGCTTTTTAATTCGCAGCATGTCAATTGTATTTCCATAATCGCTGGTTTTTTGTTGCGGGTTTTCCCCATCAAATTCGGTCGGGAGATAAAACCAGCAATAAATTGCAGATGTTCCATTTGTGTGACGGAAAAGCTGCAATTCATTTGCAATAATCAGGGGGGGGGGGGGAAATCTTATACTTACCCAGAATTCTGTGCTTCTTCATCCAGATCGGCCCCTTGGGATAAAGTTTATTCCCATGTGACCGCTTCAGCCAATCAGAGGCTGCAGCGGTCACATGGGATAAAACATCATCCCAGGAGGCCGGGCTGCAGGACGGCAGGTGGGTGCAGTGGCGGATTATCATTAGGGCTGTTCGGGCAGCCGCCCAAGGCTCCTGGGGGGCCCATGGCCGGCAGAACTGCACATGATCGCACGGGCCCCCTCATGCCTGATGCCATCGCTAGCATCGGAGGGGGCCCCGGTGCTAGCGGCAGCCACATTCATTTGTATCTGAGTCCTCAGGACTTAATACAAATTAATACTATAGGCTGCAGCCGGTCACGTTTGGCTTGCAGCCTATAAGGCACTGGGAAGACTCCCAGTACTGCATCACGCCGGTCTGCGCATGCGTCTAGTCCGGAGGATTCACATGCGTCCAGCTGGAGCGGCCGACACGGGGTAAGGTAAGTAAACTGTATACATTTTTTTAGGTGGGGGACTATCGCTGTGTATATATTCAAGGAGGGGGGGATTGCTCCGTTACACTATATACAAGGGGGAGTGCTGGGTGGCCCTATATACAAGGGGGAGGGTAGCGCTGTGTGGGCCTGTATACAAAGGGGGAAGTGCTCTGTGTCACAATATACAAGGGGGGGTGCTATGTGGCCTTTATGCAAGGGGGAGTGCTGTGTGACACTATGCACAAAGGGGGAGGGCTGAGTAGCACTATATACAAGGGGGGGCTGTGTAGCGCTATCCACAGCGGTATGTGTGTGGCGCTCTTTATAGGGTTTTTTTTTGGCGCTATTTACAAGAGGGGAGGGCTGTGTGGCGCTTTCTACAGTGGGGCTGTATGGCACTATCTTTAGGGGGCTGTGTGTAACGCTCTCTACGGGGGATGTGTGATATCTACAGGGGGCTGTGTGGGGCGCTATCTATGGGGGTGTGTAATATCTACAGGGGCTGTGTGTGTGGCACTATGTATGGGGGGCTGTGTGTGGCACTATGTACAGGGGGCTATGTGTGGCACTATGTCCAGGGGGCTGTGTGTGGCACTATGTACAGGGGGCGGTGTGTATGTGGTGTTTTACAGTGTGTGGTATTATTATATTCAGGCGCGCAGTGTTTGGTGCTATTATATTTAGGGGTACAGTTTGTGGCACCATGATAACTTTATTTTCATTTATAGGTGTGGAAATGGTGGAAAAGTGAGGAGCCGAAGACATCTGAGTGGCAAATTCTGCAGAAATGAGTCATGGCCGGGAAAAGTCGTCATGAGCTCTGGACCGGATGGAGTAGAAAAGAGGGAAAAAAATACTAAAATCTGAGACGTTGTCACCTGTGAGTCACTAGATTTATAAAAAATCTGTCACCTCTCCTGACATGTTTATTATAGGAAATTCTTGTATTTCACAAAAAGTCTTTCTGCAGTCCAGGACTGATAGACAATTCCCCTTGTCAGGAGGACGTGTCCCTGCACAGTGTGATACTGTCAGTATGTAGGGACACAGCCCTGTGACAAGGGGAATCGTAACACCCATTTGTTAATGCTTGCCCAAAAAGCTAGTGTTAAAAATTGTTACGGCGCGGCAGGGCGGCGGTGCGGAAGGGGGGCCCAAGTTTGGTAACAGCCCAGGGCCCATGGTCTACTTAATCCGCCACTGGGTGTGTCACCATGGTTATGTAAGTATAAACTAATAGCGACCGTGCCATCTAAACCGTTACTCAGGGGAAAGCTCCCTTTGTCACCCCATCACCTCTATTACGTGACACGATCGCGGTGTATAGATAGTTGTCATGGCAGCTAGAGGTCCTAATGACGGCTGCCATCTTGGTACTCCTATTAAGCCATGCCAGAGGAAGGGCTTAATAGGAGGATGCTAAAAGCACAATACATAAATATTACAGTGTATTGTACCAGCAATCTTACCATCAAGTCCTCTAGTGGAATTTATAGAAACTCATTTAAAAAATGGTCAAACAAATGTGTACGGAACATACAAAAAATATCTAAAAAGTCACTTTACCCCTAATTTATAAAATAAAAAAAAATAAGATGAATTGTTATCCGTAAAAAAGATAAACGTTTAAAATCGAACGTTATTTAACCGTAAGGTGAACGCCATAAAAAATAAATTTAAAAAAACGAAATTAAAAAAACTTTTTACATTTTGTTTTGCTCACTAAAAAATGAAATACACAGTGATGAAATGTTATATGTAACCCAAAATGGTACCAATTAAAACTACAGCTCGCCCTGCAAAAAACAAGTCCTCACACCGCTCCACCGACCGAAAAATAAAAAAACTTCTGGGTTTCAGAATATTTTTTACAAATGGTTTTTATTGGATAAAAAGTGTAAAAAAAAAAAAACTTATAATTTTGCTGTCACCGTAGTTGTGCTGACCGCAGAATAAAGGCAACACATTATTTTTATTGTTCAGTTGACTCAAAAAAAGTGAAATCCTAAAAATAATGGACGAATTGCTGTTTTGTTTTCCACTCCATCCATCGAAATAAGTTTTAATCATTTCCCAGTACATTATATGAAACATTAATGGCAGCATGAAAAACTACAACTCATCCCGCAATAAAAATAATAATAATCTGATACGGCTATGTCAGCAGAAAAATAAAAAAGTTATGACTTTTAGAAGGTGGGGAGGGAAAAACTAAAATAAAAAACGGAAGTAGCATCCCATAGACTAACACTACAATCATCATCCATCCAGCGTGACATGGCTGATAACAGAGAACAAATGATGGAGATAAAATGGAAACTTTAGGTTTACTGCCCCTTTCAAATGTAATATTTAGATATTATACTCACTTTGCCAAAGCTGCCCCTACCCAGGACCTGGTGGATGGTGAAGCGGCTGATGGTAAGCCTGGCATAGGGGCTGGATGTTCCAGGGTCTCCGCTGCTCCCAGGTCTTGGCTCCTCATCCTCCAATCCTCTGTCCTTGGCTCCTCTCCTCTTCTTCATGATCTTCTTGAATCCGGTGACGCTGTCCTCCTCCCTCTTCCTCTTCTCGTCTTCTCTCTTCTCACTGTCTTCTCCATGTCCATTGGACGCCATTTTCTCCAATATCTTCCTACCTGTAGACTCCAGTCCGATCGCTGCCGTCGACAGTTGAAAGTAAAGGGCAGTTGGTCGTGTGCAGGTCACATGATGTCAGAGGTCATGGAATCCTCAGGTGGCACCTGCCTGGCAGTAACCTGCTCTGCCATGTCTGATGTGGGCATCATGAGTGCCAGACTCGTGTCCAGCATAATGTTTTCCAACCATGGTTCCTGAGATTCCAGGTCAGGGGTCCGCAGAACACAGTAGCAATACATGTCACTCCTACAGTAGAAATAGAAAACAGAGTTCTATTTGCTCAAGTTATTGGTGAAACATTTCTCATCCAGAATATACAATTATAGAACGCTTTACCTCCTTTACACCAAACTTCTATGAGATACATAGGAATGGGAGTAGTAGTTCCCCGGGAGTGGAAAACATATTCCATGTTTTAAGGTTGGGAAACACCGGTCTAGAGGAATGAGAGAGACCGTCATGGCGGATCTTCTAGTGCTGTATCATTAGTAGACGGGGGATGGGACAGGTGATGAGAAGGGTATATCGGGCTGGCAGTGGATGTACAATAAATAAAGGAGTGTGAATAGATCATAATTATAAGATTATTTATAATGTAAACCATGACACAGCGCCGGATCCATGGTATGAAGGACACCCCCGGCACCAGGACACCATTGACTTATTATGACCATTGGGTTCAGTCATTGTGTCAGTAGTTTTGATGTCATCTGATTGAGTTTGTGACAGAGATTCTGAAAGGACCCGCCAGCAGTAATGTGAGATTGATGCGTTGTCTCCTGCACGTCATCTATGTCCTCATCCCAGTCCAATGTCTATGGAGGAGAAAAGACATTATTATATTTTATTACATACACATTTATATTATAAATGATAGATAGATAGATAGATAGATAGATAGATAGATAGATAGATAGATAGATAGATAGATAGATAGATAGATAGATAGATAGATAGATAGATAGATAGATAGGTAGGTAGGTAGATAGATAGATAGATAGATAGATAGATAGATAGATAGATAGATAGATAGATAGATAGATAGATAGATAGATAGATAGATAGATAGAGTCCACCGTCCAGCAGCACCAGCACATATAACGGATGGGTGCACAACTTGGGAACCCGATTTTTGGTTCCAAATCTTTCAATATGTTTCCAAGAATAGGCAGCACTCCGATTCAAAGTGAAAAAAGTGCGTTTTATTAGCCCCTGTGCAAGGTTTCGGCTGTATTTGTGGAGCCTTTTTCAAGCACGCTGATGGTGTATAAAACAGTGGTATATACGGGGGCTGAACAAATAGTCCCATTAACATGTGATTAATACAAAGACTAAAAACAACCATGATGTCTATAAATGACATCACATATAATAATACATAAAGTATCCACAGTGATCAATACAAATATCTTCTCAATACACAAGAAAAGTGCATAATGTGCTAATTAATGTGTCCGTTATTAAACATGTACAGCTGTGAACAATTAAAAACATTAACATGTAATACTTTGGATCCAAGTTCACGTGTGTGTTGATTTCGGTGTTCTAAGGATTCGTTTGCGCATGTCTATGACATCACGCGGGTTTGCGCATGCGCATTAGACATGTGTAGTCATCGGCGGCCTTTTTGGTAAATATAATATCATTACCTAATAGATGAAATACTGCGCGTGTCAGCGCATGCGTGATGTGATAAACTATCGTACTAGGTCAATGAGAATGATATAGGAAACAGTGAAATCGCTCACTACTCAAATTTAAGAGAATTATATATGAGACATTATAAATATAGTCCCTAATATAATATAGTTTGTTTAGAGGTGACATTTTATTATGTAGTATATGTCCCTATGTTATAAATTCTGAAAGTTATTGTGATAATATAACTAGAAGTATATCAAAGTAAAAAAAAAAATAGCTGAAAAAACGCATCTGTGTGAATAGAGACATAATGTTGGAAAATTCAATATTAAAAATTTCTGGTCACAAGAACACTGTTATTATATTTCATCCTGGTTTTCTTATGGTACATAGACGCAATTTATAAAGATAAATTTCGATGCTCATGGCGATATTAAATATAAAAATGTATGTTACCCACCGGAACAAGGGGAGTCCAAAGTAAACATGGGGAGAACTTGTATATGGCTCAGGTAAAGTAATCTGAAAGAGATCATTTTAAAGTTATAACAAATGATGTAATAGTACACTAAGTTATATACACGATAAACGTGCGTCAACCCATCCCGACCTGTGGGATAGAATCGTTTCTCATATGTCCGTTTAGTCAAATGATGAGTAAATTCCCCTCTCTAAGGGGGCGGCGGCGCCACTGAAACCAGCCGCCGCCACCACCTCTTGCACTATAATTGCATAAGCGATGAATGGCCGTGCACCATTCCCGGCCATTTAGCGCATTTCAACGATGCATGCGGCACGATGACTTCTTTACGCCGCTTGCGTCATTGAAAGGTGCTGAATGACAGGGCAGAATTACTTGCCCTGTCAATCAACGCCTTTCGTCGTTCAGCCAAAGCAAACCTGCCCAGAAGAGAGCAGGTCTGGATTGCCACCGAACGGCGTGGGAATGGGATCAGGGTGAGCATGTAAAGTTTTAGTTTTTTTAGAATAAAAAGGGCGTGTCATTATCTACAGAGGGAGCTATATGTGGGGCATTATATACACGGGTGGGCTATATGAGGGATACTATATATAAGGGTGGGCTATATGTGGGGCATTATATAGATGGATGGGCTATATGTGGGGCATTATATATGGGGGGCTATATGTGGGGCACTATATACAGGGGTGGGCTATATGTGGAGCACTATCTACAGGGGTGGGCTATATGAGGGCAGTATATACAGGGGTGGGCTATATGTGGGGCACTATATACATGGGTGGGCTATATGTGGGGCACTATATACAGGAGTCAGCTATATCTGGAGCACTAGCTATAGGGGGAGCTATATGTAGGGCACTATCTACAGGGATGAGCTATATATGGGGCACTATATACAGGGGAGTTATATGTGGGCACTATTTACGTGGGGGCTATATGTGGGGATTATCTACAGGGGGCTGTATGTAGGGCACTATTTAAAGGGGGCTGTATGTGGGGCCTTATCTACAGGGAGCTGTATGTGGGGCACTATCTACAGGGGGCTTTATGTGGGGCAATATCTACAGGGGCATCTAAGTGGGGCACCATTTACAGGGGGATCTATGTGGGGCACGATCTGCAGGGGTCTCCATGGGGGGCACTATCTACAGGGAGCACTGTGACTGTGGCAAACAGTGTATAGTGCTATTATAATCAGGGACACAGTGTATGGCACTATTTTAGTTAGAGGTGCAGTGTATGGCGCTATTATATTTTGCGGCTTAGTGTGTGACACCATGAGAATTTTATCTTCGCTTATAGGTGCAGAAATGTTTGAAAAGTGAGAAGCTGAATGTATCTGTGCGGAAAACTGCAGAAATGCTGTTATGGCAGGAAGGAGGTGAAGGGAACAAGTGAGCCCTAATCTACCCACCGCCCTGTCCCTGCCTACTTGCAACGACCCGCCCTAGGCGACGGGGTACAACTTGGCGGCGGTCCCTACGCTGTCTAAGTGCAAGGGAATACAAACAGGGAACAAGCAAGGGAAGGGGCAGTAGCCCACGGAACGCCGCGAGGAAACGGAGCGGTGAATGAGCCAGTCAGGATCAGGATGTAGTGGAGTATACAAACGGGAGCACGGAGCAGGAAGCAAGCCAGGGGCAGAGCGAAGCAGGATAAACGGAACTGAAGCAAGGCAGAAGCACGGCAGAAGCAGGCTGGAGCAAGGCAGCAGTGGGGCCAGGAATTCAAGAAGAATAACAAGCAAAGAGGAAGAGAAAACGGCAGGTATAAATGGACAGGGGGCGGAGCTAACTCCGACTGACCAGGCCGCGATAGGCTCTCCCACTCCTGAGCCTGCCACCCTGATTGGTGGGAGCCGGTGTCAGTCTCAGAGGTCTGGCCTCAGGTGTCGACTGATTAATCCTGGGAGTATACCCAGACGTAGTGCCTGGCAGATCCTTTACAGTACTCCCCCTTTTATGAGGGGCCACCGGACCCTTACTAAGAGGACCCGGTTTAGTGGGGAAGAGAAGGTGGAACCTCCTGATCAATACCCCAGCGTGAACATCTCGAGCAGGTACCCAAGTCCTCTCCTCTGGCCCGTATCCTCTCCAATGGACCAGGTACTGGAGGGAGCCCTGGATCATCCTACTGTCCACAATCTTGGCCACCTCGAATTCCACCCCCTCAGGGGTGAGAACAGGAACAGGAGGTTTCCTCGAGGGGGACCAGGACGGGGAGCAGCGTTTAAGGAGGGAGGCATGGAGAAGAAAAGAGAAAAAGAACTAGAATTCGAGAAGACGTCACCGGTGAGTCACCTAATGTAAATGTTTATTCTGCCTCTAATCAGCACTGTAGTCACTGTATGATCTGCAGCGAGATGATGGGTGGTATGAGTTGTGTTTTTTTGTGGAACAGCAACTCCCAGCATATCCTTATGATTGTTCAGCCAATGCTGGGAGCTGTAGTTTTACGCCGTACAAACCTATGTAGCAGGGGTTGCACTACATTGAGCTGTATTTGTGCTGGTGCTGTATATATCTATGATCTTAGTTCTGGTGCTGTATATATGTTATGATCTTGGTTCTGATGCTGTATTTTTGTACTGAGCTTTGTTCTGGTGCTGTATATATGTACTGAGTTGATTCTCATGCTGTATATGTCACGGTTTGTGGGTATGTGGACCAACTAGGCCGCACCGACGTAGCGGGGAGGCAGCTGGCCAAACAGGGAACTCCAGCAATACAAAGTCCCGCACAAGGGTACCTGGATAGTCCAGACAGTGGCCGCAGCTCTGACACGGATGGAGGTGGGTGCAGCATGTAATGCCAGACATGGCGGATGACAACAGGTGCCGCAGGTTGCGCCAGACGTGGCGAATCCCTCCGGACATGGCAGATGACACAGGACGTAGCGGATGACACAGGACGTGGCAAACAACAGCAGGTGCAGTAGACACGACTCCAACTAGTAGGCACAGGAAGAAGTACACAGCACAGGATACAGGAACAAGTATCTGGGCATGGGTAACAACTGGAACGGGAAACACTAAGGGACCATTTGCAAGACAGACTAGGGATAACTAACAACACTCAGGCTAGGATCAGATGGGCTGGGGCCCTCTTATAGTCCAGGAAATCATGTGTGTTGATGATGATGATGATGATTTCTTACATGTGCGCGCGCTGGCCCTTGAAGAGTGGGCACGAGCGTGCGCGCACCCTACGGGACACAGCGGACCGGAGCGTAAGTGAGCGCAGGCGTCTCCTAGGAAGGAGATGGGGACCAGCGTTCACAGATCCATGGCTGCGGGCATCAGGCGGTGAGTAGATCTGACGGCCCGCGGCCATGGACGCTACAGTATATATGTACTGAGCTTGGTTCTGGTGATGTATATATCTACTGAGCTTGTTTCTGGTGCTGTATATATGTTATGAGCTTTGTTCTGGTGCTGTATATATGTTATGATCTTTGTTCTGGTGCTGTATATTTGTTATGATCTTTGTTCTGGTGCTGTTTACATATTATGAACATTGTTCTGGAGCTGTATTTATGTACTGATCTTGGATCTGGTGCTGTATATATGTACTGATCTTGGTTCTGGTGCTGTATATATGTATAAGCTTTGCTCTGGTGATGTATATATGTATGAGCTTTGTTCTGGTGCTGTATAGATGTATGAGCTTTGTTATGGTGATGTGTGTATATATATATATATATATATATATATATATGAGCTTTGTTCTGGTGTTGCATATGTGTACTGAGCATTATTCTCATGCTGTATATATGTATGAGCTTGGTTCTGGTGTTTGTATATATGTTATGACCTTTGTTCTGGAGCTGGATTTATGTACTGAGCTTTGTTCTGGTGCTGTATATATGTTATGATATTGGTTCTGGTGGTGTATTTATGTACTGAGCTTGGTTCTGGTGCTGTATATATGTTATGATTTTGTTCGGTTACTGTATTTATGTACTGAGCTTTGTTCTGGTACTGTATATATGTTATGATCTTGGTTCTGGTACTGTATATATGTATGAGCTTGGTTCTGATGCTGTAATTATATATATTTATAATAACAAAATTGCAGGGAAGATAGAATTGTTTTCAGTTCATTATATATTTTATAGGATTTTTTTCAGGTAGTTTTAACCCCTCGAACCTCCACCATGCGGTAATACATGACCTGACAATATTTCCAAAGATTCCCTTGTATGTATTTTTCAAATGAAGCAAAATCTATAAAATCAACTTTTAAAATGACGCACACTATATGCTAATTACTCATAAAAAGGGTCATGTGGCGGTGCCGCTATCCTGAAGAGTCACATAGTCTTGCCTCGAAACCCACCTTTCCATTCATGATTGACATCCCCCCTGGCTGTTATACATCACTACCAGTCTCCTCCAACTTTTTCGGATGCGCCATTGCCTTGTACTCCTTTGGCACACACCGTGCAACAAGGTGTACTCTGCCAGGCTGCACCGCGCATGCCAGGGGAGTACAAGGCAACGGCGCATCCGAAAGAGTTGGTGGTGGCTGATAGTGATGTAGAACAGCCAGGGGGATGTCAATCAAAATCTGGGGGGCGCCACCTCAATTTTCACCTTAAGCAGCAGAAAAGCTAGAATCGGCCCTGATATATAGACAGACAGACAGACAGACAGATAGATAGATAGATAGATAGATAGATAGATAGATAGATAGATAGATAGATAGATAGATAGATAGATAGATAGATAGATAGATAGATAGATAGATAGATATGAGATAGATAGATATTTTGGTATCACATTATGTAATCACATTCAACATACAGTGGTACAGTGCTTATCTGTGGCACCTGTGATTGGGTGGAAGATCCAGCCAATCAGCATGGGCATTATACTGGTAGAAGTCTGTGTGTCAGCACATAATACTGGAGGCAAGTAGAACCAATCAGTGGCCACTTTATTAGTGAAGTGCATGCAGTGATTGGCTGGCTGGCGCCTCTCTGCAGGATAGTACTAGTCTACTATGGACATCATTTTTAAATGGATTCCAGGCATCATTAGACATCCATGCCCCACGCTCCAGGGTGGCACGGCGCTGTAGAATAAGACCCCTTAGGGTATGTTCACACGCAAACGCAAAATACAACTGAAATTACGTCAATGAAAAGCAGGTCCAATTACGTCCCAAGAAGTGACATGCCCTTCTTTGAGGCGGGCGTCTTATTCCGCGCCGTCTTTTGACAGCGACGCGTCAAAATATACCTCGTCTGAACAGAACATCGTAAAACCCATTGAAATCAATGGGCAGATGTTTGCAGAAGTTTTGGAGACGTTTTTTCAGGCGTAATTTGAGGCGTAAAACGCCTGAATTACGTCTGAAAATAGGTCGTGTGAACATACCCTTAATGCCTACTTATATATTTATATCTTTTGTGAGGGAATAACCGTAAATGGTAATGTTTTTGGCAAGATATACGTCATGGACACGGCACATAGACATACCACACATCTGCATTACTTGTCTATTCCAGCACCTTGAAGTCCACACATAAGAAGCACTTTACTAAATCGTGCGACCATTAAAGTTCTGTTTACACATTTTTATCAAATTGTGCTGCAATTGTTGCAAATTCGTGGCATAAAACGCTATGCGACTGCGACCTGTTTGTTAAAATTACTGTCGGTTCAGGGAACCGGGGAGAACCAGGATCCAGAACTGGTCCTTCTGCACTCAATTGTATCCGCGTCCTTAGGACATTGTGGCCCTATCTCAAAGGGGCATTGTGGCGCTTTCTAAAGAGGGCACTATATAAAGGGGGTACTGTGAGTGGCATCATCTACAAATGGCAAAATTTCCAGGGGGCACTGAAAGTGGCATTGTCTATAGAGGGCACTGTGAGTGCTACCATCTCAAGGGAGCACTATCTCCAGGGGGCACTATTTCCACCGAGCACTATCTCCAGGGAGCACCATCTCCAGGGGGCATTGTGAGTGGCATTATCTACAGATGGCACTATCCCCAGGGGGCACTATCTCTAGAAAGCACTGTCTCCAGGGGGGACTTTGTATTTTTATCTCCTGAGGGCACTATCTCCAGGGGGCACTATCTCCATGGGGCGCTGTGAGTGGCATTATCTACAGAGTGTACTGTGAAGGGCGCTATCTCCAGGGGACACATCGTGTGTGTGGTGTTTTATTTAACTGTGTGTGGCAGTATATTCTGAGGCATAGTGTGTGATATTATTATATTCAGATTCACAGTGTGTGGCACCGTGATTTTCTTGTCTTAGTTTAGAGGTGTGGATGTATTAGAAAAGTGAGAAGATGATGGCATCTGAGCGGCAAACTCTGCAGAAATCAGTCATGGCCGGAAGAGGTCGTCATGGAGGTTTGAGCGGATGGAGAAGAAATGAGAAAAAGAACAACTAAAATCTGAGTAGATGCCACCTGTGAGATGCCTACCTTTTTTGTAAAAGCAACTGCCATCATATCTTTACCATGGTTGAGGCCATACTGTGAGCTGTAGATTCACACCGTACAAACTTATATGGCAGGGGTTTACTTACTTTGCAAATGTTCTCTGTACTGAGCTGTATTTTTGCTGGTATTACATATATATCTACTGAGCTTGGTTCTGGTGCTGTATATATGTACTAAGCTCGGTTCTGGCTATATATATATATATATATATATATATATATATATATATGTACTGAGATTTGTTCTTTGTGCTGTACATATGTACTAAGCTTCGTTCTGGCTATATATATGTACTGACCTTGTTCTGGTGCTGTACATATGTACTCAGCTTGTTCTGGTGCTGTATATATGTACTCAGCTTTGTTCTGGTGCTGTATATATGTATGAGATTTGTTTTGGTGCTGTATATATGTACTGAGCTTTGTTCTGGTGCTGTATATATGTATGAGCTTTGTTCTGGTGCTGTACATATGCACTGGGCTTTGTTCTGGTTCTGTAATGATGTATTAAGCTTGCTTCTGGTGCTGTATATATGTATGAGCTTTGTTCTGACGCTGTACATATGTACTGGGCTTTGTTCTGGTTCTGTAATTATGTGTTAAGCTTGCTTCTGGTGCTGTATTTATGCACGTGTGTCCTCACCCTAACTTTCACATCGAGCTGGTAACCACTTTGGGGGTCCATTGAAAGGTTTTCTATGGGGCCCAGCAATGTCTGCTAAAGCCTCTGACACTAGAGCCGACTCAGGACCCCTAATAACCACTGACTCATAGCTAAAAAATGGCCCAAATTGCTTCCCATGGACTTCAATTGGAGGCAGAAGCGGTTTCGGACAGCTTTGGCCGCTCACGGGAAAAAAAGCAGCATGCTCTTTCTTTGAGTGGATTCTACCTTTGACCTCCCATTGAAATCAATAGGAGGCAGAAGAAACCTACGACACTCGTTTGCCCGAGAGAAAAAAACACGGAAATAAAAACATCAAATAATGCTGCCACTTACAAAAATTTATTGACTTGGAAGAAAACTAGACAATAGACAATGATTGACATGAAGCTTTCCTATCCCCTCTTCAAAGCACTTCTCCAGGTTCTGAAAATAGACTAGATCTTTTAATACACACCTTTCTTAGCTACTGCAGAACATCTTTGAGAATAAGAACAAGAATATGAGGAGTTTCATACCGATCACTCCCAACATTTAGGTGACGATACACAAGCTGGGTGCCTTGTACTTTTTATATGACTCTGGCCCCTGCCTGTAACCTGTCCCATATATAATATACATTATGTGTACAGGAATCCAGGGAACTCCCCAATGTTACTCTCCTGGATTCATCAGGCAAATTACCAAGTGCCACTCGGGTCGTTTTTCACAGCATCCGAGTGGCAACCGATAGTTTCCATGCACTCATTCACTGCAGTAGGTGAATCGGGTTGTGAAAATGCCCTATCTTTTCAAGGACCATGGACGGGACTCGGGCATCACACACGGTCTTGTGCAAGAGCCCTTAAGGAATTGAGGGGTGGTGGCTTTTCCTTCTCCTTGCAGGCTGTGCTCAAACCCACAAATCAGGGCACTGGGAAAGGCTAAACTGCATATAATTCCAGTACTCAACACTCCTCTCACAAAGTGCCCCTAAAACTATATGTACCACTCACTACTAGACTCTGAAAACTATATGTACCACTGACTACCAGACTCTGGATACTATATGTACCACTGACTACCAGACTCTGGATACTATATGTACCACTGACTACCAGACTCTGGATACTATATGTACCACTGACTACCAGACTCTGGATACTATATGTACCACTGACTACCAGACTCTGGATACTACATGTACCACTGACTACCAGACTCTGGATACTATATGTACCACTGACTACCAGACTCTGGATACTATATATACCACTGACTACCAGACTCTGAACGCTATATGTACCACTCATCACCAGACTCTGGATACAAATTATGTATATACTGCTGACCAACAGACTATGGCTAGTGTTTGTACCACTGACCACCAGACTTTGGATACTATATGTACCACTGACCACCAGACTCTGGATACTATATGTACTACTGACCACCAGCCTCTGGATACTATATGTACCACTGACCATCAGACTCTGTATACTATATATACCACTGACCACCAGACTCTGGATACTATATATACCCATGGCCACCTGACTCTGGATACTTTATGTACCACTGACCACCAGACTCTGGACACTATATATACCACTGACCACCAGACTCTGGATAAGATATGTACTATGAACGACCAGACTCTGGATACTATATGTACCATGAACCACCAGACTCTGGATACCATATGTACCATGAACCACCAGATTCTGGATACCATATGCACCACTGACAACCAGACCCTATATACTATATACACCACTGACCACAAGACTCTGGATACTATGTGTACCATTGACCACCAGACTCTGGAAGCTATATGTATTACTGACCATCAGACTATGGATGCTATCTGTATCACTGACCATCAGACTCTGGATACTATATTTACCACTGACCACCAGACTCAGAACACTATATGTGTATATATATATATATATATATATATATACCACTGACACCAGACTCCGGATACTATATATATATATACCACTGACACCAGACTCTGGATACTATATATATACACCACTGACACCAGACTCTGGATAATATATATATACCACTGACCATCAGACTCTGGATACTATATGGACCATGAACCACCAGACTCTGTATACTGTGTATATCACTGACCACAAGACTGTGGATACTATGTGTACTACTGACTACCAGACTCTGGACACTATATATATACCATTGACACCAGACTCTGGATACTATATGCAGGGGCGTAACTAGGAAAGACTGGGCCCCATAGCAAACTTTTGACTGGGCCCCCCCTCCCCTGAGTGTCACACAACCCCCCCTTGTAGATAGTGCATTCTTTACAGCCCCCCTGTAGATAATGCCATACAGCCCCCCCTGTAGATAACGCCATACAGCCCCCCTGTAGGTAACACCATACAGCCCCCCCTTTAAGGTAACGCCATACAGCCCCCCCTGTAGGTAATGCCATACAGCCCCCCCTGTAGGTAATGCCATACAGCCCCCCATGTAGGTAACGCTATACAGCCCTCCCTGTAGGTAACGATATACAACCCCATGTAGGTAACGCTATACAGCCCCACCTGTAGGTAACGCTATACAGCCCCCCTGTAGGTAACGCTATACAGCCCCCCTTTAGGTAACGCCATATAGCCCCCCCTTTAGGTAACGCCATACAGCCCCCCCTGTAGGTAACACCACCAGACTCTGGATACTATATATACCACTGGCCACCAGACTCTGGATACTATATATACCACTGGCCACCAGACTCTGGATATTATATATACCACTGGCCACCAGACTCTGGATACTATATATACTACTGGCCATCAGACTCTGGATACTATATATACCACTGGCCACCAGACTCTGGATACTATATATACCGCTGGCCACCAGACTCTGGATACGCCAGACTCTGGACACTATATATACTACTGGCCATCAGACTCTGGATACTATATATACCACTGGCCACCAGACTCTGGATACTATATATACCACTGGCCACCGGACTCTGGATACTATATGTACTACTGTAATGTCCGTGGCTGCGGGCTTTCAGCTCCAACCTCCCACTGACAGCCGCAGCCACGAGTCGGCAAGCTCTGGCCTCAGCCTCCTCCTCAGGAGACGCCAGTGCTCGCGTCCACTTACCTCTGCCAGACCCGGTAGGGTGCGCGCGCCCGCTCTTAAAGCGGCAGCACTCGCACCGGACCTCATTGATGAACTTTGACCCGTGAGTACCCTGGACTATAAGAGGGGTCCAGCCCCCTAGTTCTATGCCTGAGCGTTGTTGTGTTCCCTAGTTTGTCTATGTGATGGCCTCCTAGTGAGTTTCCAGTTCCAGTCCCTCTTCCAGTCCCTGTGCCTATACCTGTTTCCAGTTCCTGTTCCTAGCAATCCATACCTTCCTGGTCTAGCACTGAGCTGTGCCAAAGTCGTGCCGTGCTATATCCACGTCTGACCTGCTTCACCTCAGCTGACGTCCGCCTGCTACCTAAGTCCCAGCCGAGCCTGCCCTGCTGCTGTTTGAGCTGCCACAGGTACCTATAGAACTATAGACATTCACCTGCTCCCTGTTGGCCAGCTGCCTTACCGCCAAGGCGGTACGGCTCAGTGGGTCCACAGACACTTCGTGACAACTACTGGCCATCAGACTCTGGATACTATATATACCACTGGCCACTAGGCTCTGGAAACTATATATACCACTGGCCACCAGACTCTGGATACTCCAGACTCTTGGCACTATATATACCACTGACACCAGACTCTGGATACTTTATGTACCACTGGCCACCAGACTCCGGATACTATATATACCACTGGCCACCAGACTCCGGATACTATATATACCACTGGCCACCAGACTCTCGATACTATATATACCACTGGCTACCAGACTCTGGATACTCCAGACTTTCGCCACTATATATATCACTGACACCAGACTCTGGATACTTTATGTACCACTGGCCACCAGACTGTGGATACTATATATACCACTGACCACCAGACTCTGGATATTATATGTGCCTCTAACAAACAGACTGTGGATACTTTATATACCACTGGCTGTCAGACTTTGGATACTATATGTACCACTGACTACTGGAAACCACTTGTAAGTGGATTAGGGTTAGTTCACCACCACTGGATTAGGGTAAATTCTCTATCGAAGGCGGCTGTATGACAATAGGGACTAGTGAAGAGGCCGGTCAGTGTTTGTGTTTAGTCAGTATTCACATTAGTCGGCAGAGTCACAGGTGGAGTGAAACGCGTGGGACGATGGCGTTGATGGACGGCACATTCAGTGGCGTCGACGCCTCCTCATCCTCCTGTTCCATTGGTGCCGGTGCTGCAGGTTTCTTCCAGCGACATAACATATATGATCCCCGTGTGGTAAGTTCTTTCTTAAGATTTTTCCTATATGACATTTTATGCCCTGTCACATATAGACACATAAAGGTGAGGTACTCACCAGGGCCGTATTTACCATTAGATACCTGCGGGCACCAGATCACTGTAGTACTACCGATAATGAATCCTCTTCCTGTGTGTTTTCCGATTTTATGTAACTAAAGCTTAATTGCTGTATAAATGAAAAGATCTACAATTTCCTAATCTACTTTATGTTTCTTAGCTGAGAGCAGGACTAGCGATGTACAGGTTTACTGCATCTGAATGTGAGCAAGAGCGTCCTCATTCACTGACAGCAAACAGATCTTGAAAATGGTGAGTAATTGAAACATAAATGATATAATAAAGTTGTAGAACTTCTCATGTATACAGGAATGAAGTATTTATTATATGGGGGCATGGCTGTAAATATGCCCCCGGATATGAAGTCTCCTTGTATAGACCAGTCCTATTGGATCTCTCGGTGTGGACGTCTCTGCAGGGGATTTTTCTTCTTCATGAATGTTGATCTCTGGTGTGAAGGATCTGGTAACAGGAGCATCCATGAGGTGAGGGCCCTGACTGTAGGGGGCAGCATTGTAGCCGATCCTCCATCCCCCACTGTGCCCCATTCAATGTATCCAGTTTAGATAATCCTCCACAATCTAAATAGCCTGTACTTCAGCTCTCTCCTGCACTGATACATTGTAACAAACTCTCACTTATCATTATATAACCATTAAAGCTGTTTTCTGGTTTGGAAAACCCATTTTCAAATGCCCTATTAGGGAATTTTAGTGTAATAGTGTGGGTTCCCCTGTTCAGGAACCTGATTAATTAGCCAGAATGGAGAGGAGCTACAAACATCATCTCCTGCTAAGGAGGATCAACACATCCATGTACTACATGCACAGCCTGGTGATTTTAGAACTGTGTAAGGCCTCATTCACACGGCAGGGTTTCCCGGCCGGGTGCCGGCCGTTCATAAATCGGCCGGCACCCGGCTGCATTAGGAATAATAGACCCCTAATGGGGCTATTCACACGACCGATTTTTTGACGGCCGGGAAAACCGGCCGTCAAAAAATAGGACATGCTCTATCTTCGGCCGGGTACCCGGCCGCCCGGCTCCCATAGAAGTCTATGGGGCCGGGTATTACACGGCCATCACCGGGATGTGTCCCGAGTGATGGCCGGTTTTTCCGGCGCTTGCGCTCTATCTCCTCCTCCTCACACCGCAGAGTGCATGTGAGGAGGAGGAGTTGATGCCATTCGGACGAATGGCATCGCTGTACACTGTGTGGCAGGGCCGGGGTGTACAGCAGGTGGAAGGGAGCGCTGCGCTGGCTCCCTTCCCCTGCTTGTTTTAAAAGCACCCTGACCCGGCGACACCTTCGTTGGCGACGCTAGCAAGTATCTCCCCGCTCTGCTATGTGCTAGCCGCACTTTAGCTCCTTGAAGGAGCGGAATTCCCGTGTTTTCGGGGATTCCGCTCCTGGACAGAGCGCTTGATGTCTCTGTCCATATCTGGGCAGTGACATCAGGGGAAACTCCTGAAGCGGAATCCCCGAACACATGGGGATTCCCCTTCAGGAGTTGCCGCTGATGTCACTGTCCGGATCTGCCCGGCCCGGCACGGATGGAAAACTTAATGCAAACCGGCCGGGCAAAATGGCCGATTTTACTGGCCGACACTCGGGCTTGGGAACGACCCGGTCGTGTGAATCCCACCTAATACTTTAATTCCCCTTTAGAGACGCTGTAGGGAAATTAAACTCTTGTATTAAGTTCCCCCAGAGATTACGGGACCCCTCTAGCAAAACGGTATTGTAAAAACCTAACAACCCCTGTAAGACTCTGTTCACACCACATTTGGGCTTCAAATCTGACATATACCTTTAAAGTGTAGCTAAACGTTTGACAAACTTCTGACATGTCATAGTGACATGTCAGAAGGTTGGATTGTGGGGGTCCGAGCACTGAGACCCCCACCAATCGCTAGAATGAAGCAGCTGAAGCACTTGTGTGATCGCTCAGCCGCTTTGTGTTTGTTCGGACATGTCAGAAGTTTGACAAACGTTTAGCTACACTCTAAATGGGTAAAACCTGGAGAATAAGACATTGAGACCTATACAACATTTACAACATAGACGTCCAATGGGAATAACAACAAGCACAAAGATGTAGGGGGGTAAAAGGAGAATTTTATTTATAGATAAGGGAAGGTTATATTTTATTATTAGGAAATTATTATATAAGTATTAGGACTACTATTATTATATACTGTGTATATGTATGTGTCATCTATTTATCTATTATACTAAACCTATCTAAAGGCCGTGTTGATCCAGAGGAAGGCGAAAACCCCCTGTGAGGAATGAGCCAATTGTCCTCATATTAGGGGGGAAAATTCCTTCCTGACCCCAAATATGGCGGTCGGCATGAATCCCAGGATCAAAGGCTGAAGTGTAACGTGTAAAATGGGGAAAGACTAGGGAAAAATTATTAGTTTATTTTTTTTTTTAATTATTATTTTTAATTAACTACTGTATTTATATATGTGTAAACTATAAATTGTATTAAATTAAGAATTATTTTTGTTAAATTATTTTTCTATATTTATATTATGTTACTTATGTGTGTTACTACTTATTACTCTATAATCCTAAACCTATTTAAGGCCGTGTTGATCCAGAGGAAGGCGAAAACCCCCTTTGAGGAATGAGCCAATTGTCCTCATATTAAGGGGGGAAAATTCCTTCCTGACCCCAAATATGGCGGTCAGAATAATCCCAGGATCAAAGGCTAAAGTCTAATCTAAATGTACTATGTGTCTATATGCGGGTGTCTATACTTATCATGTAGTGTGGCGTCTATACATATTATGTAGTGCGGTGTCTAATCTTATCATGTAGTGTGGTGTCTATACTTATTATGTACTGCGGTGTCTATACTTATCATGTAGTGTGGTGATGTGGGTGATGTGGGTGATGTGGGTGCATTACTTACCTGGCCTGTGCTGAGGTGAGATCAGGTATAATGGCCGCTCCGGCCCCAGGACTACAACATGCGGCTATTATACCTGATCTCTCCAGATGGAAACTAAGCACAGGCCGCTCCTGGGGGGTGTAGAGGATCTTCAGGCTGGAGTGATGTCAGATGCCAGCCCGGGATTGGAGGATGGCAAGTCAAGGCCCTGGTGCAGCAGCAAGATGGCAGAGGTGCGGCATGAAGATGTTACGGAGAGAGATGATGGTCTGGGCAGCCGAGGTGACATACAGCAGCAAAGACATGAGGCGCGGGTCAGGAGCCGTTCTGGGCCCTTGTCCTGAGATCTTAAGGGGTCCAGCTTGGTGACATGAAGCTGAACCCGGCCAAGGGGTGAAGGGCTTTGTTATTCTCTGGCCACTTCAGATGTTGGTTCTCCAGAACGGGCACAAATGGTGTAAAAGGTGGCCGTGCCCTCCTCTCCTGCAGTTCCTCCCAGCCGATGGTGGAGAAGAATGGATGCGCTCTGATGTTCCCGCACACACCGAGGCGCCTCTCAGAATTTTTACGGACCAGTCTCTTGGTTAGATGTTTCACGTCAGGATTAAGCCAAGTTGGAAATTTAGGCTTTGCGGTGGTGATGGCTTTGAAAGCCATTCGCCTGACGGGGCCGTTGTAAAAGGGGGAGCGTCCTGCTGCCATCCTGGACACCACAATCCCCAGGCTCCACCAGTCAACTGCGGTGCCGTATTTTTTTCCAAGAAGCACCTCGGGGGCCATGTAATCCAACGTTCCCGTCACTCCACTGATCTTATTGGAGGCGGTGACGCCATCTTGGGCCAGTCCCAGGTCGATGATACGGACGTGGCCATCTGCATCCAACATTATATTCTCCGGCTTTAGATCTCTGCAAAGAAATAAGACGAGAAAATGACAAATCCGCCCAGTGATCCAGGAGACGGGGGATGAATCACTGCACCTACAAGCAGAATAGCCACTCAGGAGTGTAGGAAAGCTGGGTGCATTATTTCCAGCGTGTAAAGGAGACGGAGAGAAGGGGGAAGTTCTGCTTACCGGTGGACGATGTTGTGTCCATGGAGGAACTGGAGGCCACATATCATCTCTGCTGTGTAGAATCTGATGGGGAGAACAGAGCGGAGTCTCAATGTCATGAAATCTTCCTCTATCAATTCCCTAATATGTTATGATGGAGTGTGTGTGGTCTCTATCAGAGAAGAGGCGCTGATTATGGCAGCCTGTATTCTGCATTCTCTGCATTGTCCTTCATCTGACCTCTCCCTCACCTTTTCTTCTGTCCACCCCCCTCAGTCTCCTGATTATTTACTCGCCTTACGTTGCCGATGTTCAAGCAGCCGCACATCCTGATCAAAGCCTCCAGGCTGCCACCTGACAGATACTCCGTGATAAAATATGCCCGTTCCTCAGACTGATGTGCGGCATAGAGGTGGCATAGGAACGGGCAGTGTCTGGCCGCCAGGAGTATCCGCCGCTCTCTCATAATTTCGTCCGCATTGTCCCGTTTGGTGATAATTTTTACGGCCATGTAGGTGTTTCGGCCGGGGACTGATGCCAGGACCACCTGAGGAAAACAAATGGAGAGTGCCCATGAGAAAAAGAAGGATCAGGCATGGACTGAGAGGTGGGTCAGTCGGGTAGTGCCCAGAACCCTACAGCAGAACAAAGCTGAGCTACCGGCATAATGCAGTAATGCAGTGTCTGCTGTTGGGTGCTGTATGGAGAGGTCTTCACGCCTTACTGACATCTGACGTAAATGTAAGTCATAGTTGGTAGGAGGGAGAATGGAGCAGAATCACGCGCTTTAAGGATAAGTTCACACGTAGCGTAAATTCAGCAGATTTTCCGCAACGGATTTTGTTGCGAGAAATCCGCAGCATAAGACAGTAGCAGCAGAGTGGATGACATTTGAACAAATCTTATCCACACGCTGCGTAAATGATAAGCAAAAAAAAAAACGCTCAGAAATTGCCCTGCAGGGCGGCTTTTTAATTCGCAGCATGTCAATTGTATTTCCATAATCGCTGTTTTTTTGTTGCGGGTTTTCCCCATCAAATTCAGTCGGGAGATAAAACCAGCAATAAATAGCAGATGTTCCATTTTTGTGGCGGAAAAGCTGCAATTCATTTGCAATAATCAGGGGGGGAAAAAAATCTTATACTTACCCAGAATTCTGTGCTTCTTCATCCAGATCGGCCCCCTGGGATAAAGTTTATTCCCATGTGACCGCTGCAGCCAATCAGAGGCTGCAGCGGTCACATGGGATAACACATGATTCCAGGAGGCTGGGCGGCAGGTGGGTGCAGTGGCGGTTTATCATTAGGCCTGTTCGGGCAGCCACCCAAGGCTCCCGGGGGGCCCATGGCCGACAGAACTGCACATGATCGCACGGGCCCCCTCATGCCCGATGCCGTCGCTAGCATCGGAGGGGGCTCCGGTGCTAGCAGCAGCCACATTCATTTGTATCTGAGTCCTCAGTACTTAGATATAAATTAATACTATAGGCTGCAGCCGGTCACGTTCGGCTTGCAGCCTATAAGGCGCTGGGAAGACTCCCTGCGCAGGCCGGCGTGATGAGGTACTGCATCACGCCGGTCAGCGCATGCGTCTAGTCCGGAGGATTCACACGCGTCCAGCTGGAGCGGCCGCTACGGGGTAAGGTAAGTAAACTGTATATATTTTTTTAGGTGGGGGACGATCGCTGTGTATATATTCAAGGAGGGGGCATTGCTCCGTTACACTATATACAAGGGGGAGTGCTGGGTGGCCCTATATACAAGGGGGAGGGTAGCACTGTGTGGGCCTGTATACAAAGGGGGGAGTGCTCTGTGTCACTATATACAAGGGGGGGTGCTATGTGGCCTTTATGCAAGGGGGAGTGCTGTGTGACACTATGCACAAAGGGGGAGGGCTGAGTAGCACTATATACAAGGGGGGGCTGTGTAGCGCTATCCACAGCGGTATGTGTGTGGCGTTTTTTATAGGGGGTTTTTTTGGGCGCTATTTACAAGAGGGGGAGGGCTGTGTGGCGCTTTCTACAGTGGGGCTGTATGGCACTATCTATAGGGGCTGTGTGTAACGCTCTCTACGGGGGATATGTGATATCTACAGGGGGCTTGTGGGGCGCTATCTATGGGGGTGTGTAATATCTACAGGGGCTGTGTGTGTGGCACTATGTATGGGGGGCTGTGTGTGGCACTATGTACAGGGGGCTATGTGTGGCACTATGTACAGGGGGCTGTGTGTGGCACTATGTTCAGGGGGCTGTGTGTATGTGGTGTTTTACAGTGTGTGGTATTATATTCAGGCGCGCAGTGTTTGGTGCTATTATATTTAGGGGTACAGTATGTGGCACCATGATAACTTTATTTTCATTTATAGGTGTGGAAATGGTGGAAAAGTGAGGAGCCGAAGACATCTGAGTGGCAAATTCTGCAGAAATGAGTCATGGCCGGGAAAAGTCGTCATGAGCTCTGGACCGGATGGAGTAGAAAAGAGTGAAAAAAATACTAAAATCTGAGACGTTGTCACCTGTGAGTCACTAGATTTATAAAAAAATCTGTCACCTCTCCTGACATGTTTATTATAGGAAATCCTTGTATTTGACAAAAAGTCTTTCTGCAGTCCAGGACTGATAGACAATTCCCCTTGTCAGGAGGACGTGTCCCTGCACAGTGTGATACTGTCAGTATGTAGGGACACAGCCCTGTGACAAGGGGAATCGTAACACCCATTTGTTAATGCTTGCCCAAAAAGCTAGTGTTAAAAATTGTTACGGCGCGGCAGGGCGGCGGTGCGGAAGGGGGGCCCAAGTTTGGTAACAGCCCAGGGCCCATGGTCTACTTAATCCGCCACTGGGTGTGTCACCATGGTTATGTAAGTATAAACTAATAGCGACCGTGCCATCTAAACCGTTACTCAGGGGAAAGCTCCCTTTGTCACCCCATCACCTCTATTACGTGACACGATCGCGGTGTATAGATAGTTGTCATGGCAGCTAGAGGTCCTAATGACGGCTGCCATCTTGGTCCTCCTATTAAGCCATGCCAGAGGAAGGGCTTAATAGGAGGATACTAAAAGCACAATACATAAATATTACAGTGTATTGTACCAGCAATCTTACCATCAAGTCCTCTAGTGGAATTTATAGAAACTCATTTAAAAAATGGTCAAACAAATGTGTACAGAACATACAAAAAATATCTAAAAAGTCACTTTACCCCTAATTTATAAAATAGAAAAAAAAAAAAAATGAATTGTTATCCGTAAAAAAGATAACCGTTTAAAATCGAACGTTATTTAACTGTAAGGTGAACGCCGTAAAAAAATATTAAAAAAACTTTTTACATTTTGTTTTGCTCACTAAAAAAAATGAAATACACAGTGATGAAATGTTATATGTAACCCAAAATGGTACCAATTAAAACTACAGCTCGCCCTGCAAAAAACAAGTCCTCACACCGCTCCACCGACCGAAAAATAAAAAAAGTTCTGGGTTTCAGAATATGGGGACACACAACAACTTTTTTTTTTACAAATGGTTTTTATTGGATAAAAAGTGTAAAAAAAAAAAAAAGAAAGTTATAATTTTGCTGTCACCGTAGTTGTGCTGACCGCAGAATAAAGGCAACACATTATTTGTATTGTTCAGTTGACTAAAAAAAAGTGAAATCCTAAAAACAATGGACGAATTGCTGTTTTGTTTTCCACTCCATCCATCAAAATAAGTATTAAAAGTTTCCCAGTAGATTATATGAAACATTAATGGCAGCATGAAAAACTACAACTCATCCCGCAATAAAAATAATAATAATCTGATACGGCTATGTCAGCAGAAAAATAAAAAAGTTATGACTTTTAGAAGGTGGGGAGGGAAAAACTAAAATAAAAAACGGAAGTAGCATCCCATAGACTAACACTACAATCATCATCCATCCAGCGTGACATGGCTGATAACAGAGAACAATTGATGGAGATAAAATGGAAACTTTAGGTTTACTGCCCCTTTAAAATGTAATATTTAGATATTATACTCACTTTGCCAAAGCTGCCCCTACCCAGGACCTGGTGGATGGTGAAGCGGCTGATGGTAAGCCTGGCATAGGGGCTGGATGTTCCAGGGTCTTGGCTGCTCCCAGGTCTTGGCTCCTCATCCTCCAATCCTCTGTCCTTGGCTCCTCTCCTCTTCTTCGTGATCTTCTTGAATCCGGTGACGCTGTCCTCCTCCCTCTTCCTCTTCTCTTCTTCTCTCTTCTCACTGTCTTCTCCATGTCCATTGGACGCCATTTTCTCCAATATCTTCCTACCTGTAGACTCCAGTGCGATCGCTGCCGTCGACAGTTGAAAGTAAACTGCAGTTGGTCGTATGCAGGTCACATGATGTCAGAGGTCATGGAATCCTCAGGTGGCACTTGACTGGCATGGACCTGCTCTGCCATGTCTGATGTGGGCATCATTAGTTTGGATGGTGCACTGTGCAGAACCTTCTTTTGACGCCTCCCCCTATGATGTACCATACTGTGCCCAAATAACACTGCCGGACAGTTACCTTAGTAATACAAACGGGCCAAATCGCTAAACTAGGGGCTGAATCTACCTCCCGCTCTTATGCTCGCGAGTTTTGGACTGAAGTGTATGTATATAATAAATGTATAATCGACATGTGCTGATTTATAGAGGTGAGATGAGCGGGGCTACATAGGTGCCCCTTATCCTGCCTATAACAGGTGCCATGTGCTATCTGTTACACTATTAATGACACAATCTCTAGTTTGTACTGTTTAAAGAGGTTTTTGCACTGTTTATAGGGGCACATGGCACGGGTTATAGGGGCACTCTGGCATTTTTTCATATGGGTACTGACACTGTTATTAGGGGCACTTTACTACTGTTTATAGGGGCACCCTGGCACTGATCATAGGGGCACTTAGTTTTAATGCAGGTGTTTTGTCTATCATTGGGCGGTGTGGCCATTATTTCAAGGCAGAGCGTAAGTGTGTCCTCTAAAATCTCCCTTATGGCAATTCTCAATTTTCTCCACCATTATGGAAGCTCCAGTGACATTTTTTGGGTTTCTACAGAGTGGATGATGGGGGCATCAAGTAAAGGTGGCCAGACACGTAATGATAAGAAGCACAGAGTCGACCGGAAAGATGATTGTTAGGGATTATCACGTATATTTCCTGTTCCAATCATTGCTGATATCTAGTAGTGTCTGTCCCTTTAACAACCAGCGACCGATACATAAAACGCACAGACTTCAGATACTTTTATGAATAAACTTTTTAGCAATACGCCCCTATTAAAACTATTACTGTAAAGCAGTGGCGGGTAATATATATGGTGTTCACGTGAGAAAACTGGCGTAATTCCATTAATAAAAAATTGCCCCTTGTGTCATTTAAGGTGGTATTAAAGGGGTCCTGAAGGCTTATTACTTTTTCTCTTGTCATGCGGTGAAACATATGGGCTGGCACCATTTTTTATGGGGTTGTTCTCTGCCTGGTACTGTTTATAGGCTGCTCTCTGGCTAGTATGGTTCTGGAGGCACTATTTTGTTGGTATTGTTTACGAGGGCACTCTCTAGCATGTTCTGTATATGGGGCACGCAGCACGCTATAGCTTGTACTGTATATAGGTATGCTCTCTGTCTGGTGCTGTATATGGGGGCACTTTCTAGCTTGTTCTGTATATGGAGATGCTCTCCGGCTGGTACTGTATATGAGGGCAATATCTAGCTTCTACTGTATATGGGAATGCTCTCTGGCTAGTACTGTACATGGGGCACTCTCTAGCTTCTACTGTATATGGGAATTCTCTCTGGCTAGTACTGTACATGGGGCACTCTCTAGCTTCTACTGTATATGGGGATGCTCTTTGGCTGGTACTGTATTTGAGGGCAATCTCTAGCTTCTACTGTATATAGGTATGCTTTATAGCTGGTACTTGACATGGGGGCACTCTCGAGTTTGTACTATACAGTGAAGGAAATAAGTATTTGATCCCTTGCTGATTTTGTAAGTTTGCCCACTGTCAAAGACATGAACAGTCTAGAATTTTTAGGCTAGGTTAATTTTACCAGTGAGAGATGGATTATATTAAAAAAAAAAAGAAAATCACATAGTCAAAATTATATATATTTATTTGCATTGTGCACAGAGAAATAAGTATTTGATCCCCTACCAACCATTAAGAGTTCAGCCTCCTCCAGACCAGTTACACGCTCCAAATCAACTTGGTGCCTGCATTAAAGACAGCTGTCTTACATGGTCACCTCTATAAAAGACTCCTGTCCACAGACTCAATGAATCAGTCTGACTCTAACCTCTACAACATGGGCAAGACCAAAGAGCTTTCTAAGGATGTCAGGGACAAGATCATAGACCTGCACAAGGCTGGAATGGGCTACAAACCCATAAGTAAGACGCTGGGTGAGAAGGAGACAACTGTTGGTGCAATAGTAAGAAAATGGAAGACATACAAAATGACTGTCAATCGACATCGATCTGGGGCTCCATGAAAAATCTCACCTCGTGGGGTATCCTTGATCCTGAGGAAGGTGAGAGCTCAGCCGAAAACTACACGGGGGGAACTTGTTAATGATCTCAAGGCAGCTGGGACCACAGTCACCAAGAAAACCATTGGTAACACATTACGCCGTAATGGATTAAAATCCTGCAGTGCCCGCAAGGTCCCCCTGCTCAAGAAGGCACATGTACAGGCCCGTCTGAAGTTTGCAAATGAACATCTGGATGATTCGGAGAGTGATTGGGAGAAGGTGCTGTGGTCAGATGAGACTAAAATTGAGCTCTTTGGCATTAACTCAACTCGCCGTGTTTGGAGGAAGAGAAATGCTGCCTATGACCCAAAGAACACCGTCCCCACTGTCAAGCATGGAGGTGGAAACATTATGTTTTGGGGGTGTTTCTCTGCTAAGGGCACAGTACTACTTCACCGCATCAATGTGAGAATGGATGGAGCCATGTACCGTCAAATCCTGAGTGACAACCTCCTTCCCTCCACCAGGACATTAAAAATGGCTCGTGGCTGGGTCTTCCAGCACGACAATGACCCAAAACATACAGCCAAGGCTACAAAGGAGTGGCTCAAAAAGAAGCACATTAAGGTCATGGAGTGGCCTAGCCAGTCTCCAGACCTTAATCCCATCGAAAACTTATGGAGGGAGCTGAAGATCCGAGTTGCCAAGCGACAGCCTCGAAATCTTAATGATTTACAGATGATCTGCAAAGAGGAGTGGGCCAAAATTCCATCTAACATGTGTGCAAACCTCATCATCAACTACAAAAAACGTCTGACTGCTGTGGTTGCCAACAAGGGTTTTGCCACCAAGTATTAAGTCTTGTTTGCCAAAGATGAATAATTGATATAATACTATCTCACTGATAACCAAGGTTTTCGTTCCGTTAAATTGTAAATATGACTGCCTGATTTGAACGATTAAAATAAATTTATTAAGATATTCTTAAAAATGGGCCCTTAGAGCCAAATTAACAGGCTCAATCATTAGGTCAGCTATTATAATATATATGCTGAATCCCAATGATTGACTAGTAATAGCGCCGTACCACGCTACACCTTGCGCTATGTTGCGCTCGTCCGGCTCTTAAAGCCACGTACAATACTCTGGTCAGCAATAGGGTCAAAACCTCCAAGGTTTGGTAGCAAGCCCCCTATTACAAGATCACTGACCAGTATTCTTCTCAAAGTTAAATTGTTAGTTGTGATACTCTATCGTTAATCCTACGCGTTTCAGAACCACCGTTACTGGTGGAACCTCTTCAGGGATTATTAGTGTTAAACGATAATTTTTGATTTAAATGCCGGAGCGCACGGTTGTGTGCATTAATGAACCTCCCGGCCCGTGCACGATCAAGATATAATGGTCGCACACGAGCCGGCGAGGTGCCGGTCTTTTAAGCGGCTAGGGCCCGCCCCCCATACTGACATGCCCCCGGCGTACCACCAATCCACATCCGACACGTCACTCAGGACCTGTCAGGATTGTGGCACGCCTCCAATTTTCGGCAGCCAATAGGGTATATGTAAGACGACTAGCGTCCCTAGTAACGCTGGAGATCCACAAGCGGATCTAATACTTCAATGGGGAACATTAAACTGTGAGTGGATGCAATGTCCTAAGCAGAGGACAATGCGCCGAACAAACGGCCCAAGACCCCCACTACTACTACCAGATTGCAGAGTGAACACAGTGCACGGCATAAGATCGTCTGAATGACACCACAGTTGCGTCTCGTTGTTATGACGACCACCGGACGCATACATATCACTGGGTAGGTTACAAGCATGCAACGCCACTCCTCAACGATATCGAAATGTTTAAACCTCCACAGACATCTACAAGGTCTTCTAGGGTGTACTTATTACTATATCAAGGTGGTACATAACCATAGTACGAAGTAATTAGACAGCTACCCTGACTCACAAACCATGTATCCTTACAGTGTTCTATCTCTCCCTGGATTTAGATTAACCCCTTCTCGTGTATACTAAAGGGGACAAAATCAACCAGCTTGTAATTCAAGGGTACACGGGTTCCTAGACGTTAACCTTTGTGGATGACAAAACGATGTCATAGAAAACAAGCATAAGAAATTTGTTCGTTCATACCCAGGGGAGCAGTGGTGCGCAGTCGAAAAATCCACTGTGCTTCCTTTTGAAGGATAATTTTATTCAAATTCCCTCCTCTCATAGTGGGTCTCACATATTCAACACCTTGGAATCTCAGAGAGGAACTATCCCCATTATGAAATTCCCATACGTGACGAGATATCGGGGTATCCTCCTTCCTTCTGCAATCCCCTATATGATCCCGTATCCTCCTCCTGAACTCTCTGATAGTTTTACCAACATACTGTTTTCCGCATATACAGGTAATCATATAGACAATGCCCTTAGTCCGACAGTTGATATACGTTCTGTTCTCAAAAATCCTTCCCGTACTCATGCTCTTGAAAGTCGTGCCACATTGAATAGAGGCACAATTCAATGTGGCACGACTTTCAAGAGCATGAGTACGGGAAGGATTTTTGAGAACAGAACGTATATCAACTGTCGGACTAAGGGCATTGTCAGAGAGTTCAGGAGGAGGATACGGGATCATATAGGGGATTGCAGAAGGAAGGAGGATACCCCGATATCTCGTCACGTATGGGAATTTCATAATGGGGATAGTTCCTCTCTGAGATTCCAAGGTGTTGAATATGTGAGACCCACTATGAGAGGAGGGAATTTGAATAAAATTATCCTTCAAAAGGAAGCACAGTGGATTTTTCGACTGCGCACCACTGCTCCCCTGGGTATGAACGAACAAATTTCTTATGCTTGTTTTCTATGACATCGTTTTGTCATCCACAAAGGTTAACGTCTAGGAACCCGTGTACCCTTGAATTACAAGCTGGTTGATTTTGTCCCCTTTAGTATACACGAGAAGGGGTTAATCTAAATCCAGGGAGAGATAGAACACTGTAAGGATACATGGTTTGTGAGTCAGGGTAGCTGTCTAATTACTTCGTACTATGGTTATGTACCACCTTGATATAGTAATAAGTACACCCTAGAAGACCTTGTAGATGTCTGTGGAGGTTTAAACATTTCGATATCGTTGAGGAGTGGCGTTGCATGCTTGTAACCTACCCAGTGATATGTATGCGTCCGGTGGTCGTCATAACAACGAGACGCAACTGTGGTGTCATTCAGACGATCTTATGCCGTGCACTGTGTTCACTCTGCAATCTGGTAGTAGTAGTGGGGGTCTTGGGCCGTTTGTTCGGCGCATTGTCCTCTGCTTAGGACATTGCATCCACTCACAGTTTAATGTTCCCCATTGAAGTATTAGATCCGCTTGTGGATCTCCAGCGTTACTAGGGACGCTAGTCGTCTTACATATACCCTATTGGCTGCCGAAAATTGGAGGCGTGCCACAATCCTGACAGGTCCTGAGTGACGTGTCGGATGTGGATTGGTGGTACGCCGGGGGCATGTCAGTATGGGGGGCGGGCCCTAGCCGCTTAAAAGACCGGCACCTCGCCGGCTCGTGTGCGACCATTATATCTTGATCGTGCACGGGCCGGGAGGTTCATTAATGCACACAACCGTGCGCTCCGGCATTTAAATCAAAAATTATCGTTTAACACTAATAATCCCTGAAGAGGTTCCACCAGTAACGGTGGTTCTGAAACGCGTAGGATTAACGATAGAGTATCACAACTAACAATTTAACTTTGAGAAGAATACTGGTCAGTGATCTTGTAATAGGGGGCTTGCTACCAAACCTTGGAGGTTTTGACCCTATTGCTGACCAGAGTATTGTACGTGGCTTTAAGAGCCGGACGAGCGCAACATAGCGCAAGGTGTAGCGTGGTACGGCGCTATTACTAGTCAATCATTGGGATTCAGCATATATATTATAATAGCTGACCTAATGATTGAGCCTGTTAATTTGGCTCTAAGGGCCCATTTTTAAGAATATCTTAATAAATTTATTTTAATCGTTCAAATCAGGCAGTCATATTTGTTTGCCAAAGAGATCAAATACTTATTTCTCTGTGCACAATGCAAATAAATATATATAATTTTGACTATGTGATTTTCTGTTTTTTTTTAAATATAATCTATCTCTCACTGGTAAAATTAACCTAGCCTAAAAATTTTAGACTGTTCATGTCTTTGACAGTGGGCAAACATACAAAATCAGCAAGGGATCAAATACTTATTTCCTTCACTGTATATGGGAATTATCTGTGTCTAGTCCTGTATGTGGGGGCACTCTAGCTTGTAGTATATATTGGGATGCTCTCTGTTTGGTACTGAATATGGGGGCACTTTGTAGCTTGTTTGTATATGAGGATGCTCTCTGGCTGGTACTGTATATGGGGGGGCACTCTCTAGCTTGTATTTTATACGGGGATGCTCTCTGGCTGGTACTCTTTATGAGGTACTCTTTAGTTGATACTGTATAAAGAGATGCTCTCTGGTACTGTATGTGGGGGTACTCTCTGTCTGGTACTGTACATGGGGGCCCTCTCTAGCTTGTACTGTATATGGGCATACTCTCTGGTACTGTACATGGGGCACTCTCTTGATTGTACTGTATATGGGGATGTTCTCTGGGTGGTACTGTATATTGGGGGCACTCTCTAGCTTGTACTGTATATAGGTATGCTCTCTGGCTTAGGTTCCGATAATGGGTTCCGTCAGTCCTTTCCGTCAGGGGAACCTATCAACGGAAAGGCAAACAGAAGCCATAGCTCCTGGTGAAGCCCCTGGTGTGACTGTCCATATGTGGACAGTGATGACAGAGGCTCTTCCTGAAGTGGAATCCCCGGACAGAGCATTGCCAACGCTTTAGCCGGGTATTCCCCTCCTGGAGAAGCCCCTGGCGTCACTGTCCATATATGGAAAGTGGCGTCAGGGGCTCTTCCTGAAGCGGAATCCCCAGCCAGAGCATTGTCAACTGGAGAGAAATCACCGGCCACAGCGTGACCGACGCCCTGGCCAGGCATTCCCCTCCTGGGGAAGCCCCTGGTGTCACTGTCCATGTATGGACAGTGGCGTCAGGGGCTCTTCCTGAAGCGGAATCCCCAGCCAGAGCATTGTCAACTGGAGAGAAATCACCGCCCACAGCGTGACCGACGCCCTGGCCAGGGATTCCCCTCCTGGGGAAGTTCCTGGTGTCACTGTCCATGTATGGACAGTGGCGTCAGGGGCTCTTCCTGAGGCGGAATCCCCAGCCAGAGCATTGCCGACGCTCTGGCCGGGAATTCCCCTTTTGGGGAAGCCCCTGACGTCACTGTCCATATATGGACAGTGACGTCAGGGGCTCTTCCTGAAGCGGTATCTCCGGTCAAAGCATTGCTGACGCTCTGGCCGGGGATTGCCCCTCCTGGAGAGGAATTCCTGGCCACAACGTGACCGACGCTCTGGCCAGGAATTCCCCTCCTGGAGAAGCACCTGGCGTCACTGTCCACATACGGACAGTGACGACAGGGGCTCTCCCTGAAGCAGAATCCCCGGCCAGAGCATTGCCGACGCTCTGGTCGGGGATTCCCCTCCTGGAGAAGCCCATGGCGTCACTGTCCATAAATGGACAGCGTCGTCAGGGGCTCTTCCTGAAGCGGAATCCCTGGCTAGGGCATTGCCAACGCTCTGGCCAGGGTTTCCCACTTCTGGAGAGTGCTCTGGCTGGGGATTTCGCTCCTAGAGGGAGCCCCAATGGATCTACAGGAGGCGGGGGTTAGCGCTATCTACAGGTAGGGTGGCGCTATCTTCAAGGCGGGTGTGGCACTATCTACATGGCCACTGTGGCACTATATGGGCACCATCTACATGGACACTGGCACTTTATATGTGGGAATAGGCACTTAATATCTGGGCACTGTGGCACTATGTGGACACTGTGGCACTATCTACATGGGCACTATGGCACTATATTGGCACCACCTACATGGGCACTGTGGTACTTTATATGTGGGCACTGTGGCACTATGTGCGCACTGTGGTGGTATGTGAGCACTAGCACCATCTATGTGGGCACTATCTACAGTAAGCACGGTGGCTCTATCTACAGGGCATTGTTGCAATATGGGGCAGCTATACTGTATGGGGGCATCTGTGTGGGCATTATACTGTATGGGGGCAGCTATGGGGGCATTATGTTGTAATGAGGCAGCTATGGGTCATTATGCTGTAGGTGGACAGCTATGGGGCATTATACTTTATGGTGGCATCTGTGTGGGTATTATACTGTATTGGGTCATCTGTGTTGGCTTATCCTGTATGGGTGTATGTATGGGGGCATTATACTGTGCGGGGGCAGCTATTTAGCATTATACTCTGTGGGCGGCAGCTATAGTGGCATTATACTGTCTGGGGGTTCTATGGGGGCATTATACTGTGGGGAGGCACTATGGGAGCATGATACTGCGTGGCTGAACAGGGTTTGTATGGGCGGGGTTAGAGGCGTGGCTTAAAATAAAAAAATTGCGTGCCGCATCGATTGTCCCTCTTTGCGATACTTGAAAGATCAGAGGTATGGTGTATATGTCCCAGGCGGTGTCCCACTGTCCTGGGCGGCCGGTGGTATGTTCCCGGCTCCTCAGGGTGCAGATACAGTTGAATCCAATGCTGGAGCAGGAAGCCAACAGCTCCCTACTTCAGCATTCACTGTATAACACTAGTTGGGAGCAGCTCGGCACAGACAGGCGCGATGCAGCAACGTCATTGCGCCTGTCTGCGCGAGCGGCTCATAGCACAGACCGGAGGAGCAGAGGGATCTCATCCACTTGTCATGGGAACGAAGTTAGGTAAGTATTTTTAACTTTTTTTTTTTTGGGCAATATGGGGGCATTATAGTGGGTATGGCAGCTGCTATTGGGAGATTATACTGTGTGGGGGCAGTTATGGAGCATTATATTGTATAGGGGCAGCTAAGGGTTGTTATACTGTGTGGGGGCAGCTATGGGGCATTATATTGTATGGAGAAGCTATTTGGACATTATACTGTATGGGGGCAAACTGTATAGGGGTAGCTGTGGGGGCATTATAATGTATGGGAGAAGCTATTGGGGCATTATACTGTATAGGGGCATCTGTGGGGGTATTATACTGTATTAGGGCAGCTATAGGGCATTATACTGTGTGGGGCAGCTGTAGGGGGCATTATACTGTATAGGAGCATCTGTGGGGTATTATACTGTATTAGGGCAGCTATAGGGCATTATACTGTGTGGGGCAGCTGTAGGGGGCATTATACTATGTGGGGACAGCAATGGGGCATTATATGGTTTTAGGGCAGCTATAGGGCATTAGACTGCGTGGGGCACTATGGGGCATTAGACTGTGTGGGGCACTATGGGGCATTAGACTGTGTGGGGCACTATGGGACATTAGACTGTGTGGGGCACTATGGGGCATTAGACTGCGTGGGGCACTATGGGGCATTAGACTGTGTGGGGCACTATGGGACATTAGACTGTGTGGGGCACTATGGGGCATTAGACTGCGTGGGGCACTATGGGGCATGAGACTGTGTGGGGCACTATGGGACATTAGACTGCGTGGGGCACTATGGGGCATTAGACTGTGTGGGGCACTATGGGACATTAGACTGTGTGGGGCACTATGGGGCATTAGACTGCGTGGGGCACTATGGGACATTAGACTGCGTGGGGCACTATGGGGCATGAGACTGTGTGGGGCATTATACTGTGTTGGTGGCTCTCTGGGAGCATTATATTGTGTGGGCTGAGCTGGATGTGCATTGGCGGACATTGTGCGGGGTTAGAGGTGTGGCTCACGGTTGCTTTATTGTTCCTGATTGGCTATGGACTGGATGGTGGGAGTTAATACAAGCTGCTGTTTGGCTGGCTGGGTTTTCTGATACAGAGCGGGATCGCATTTGAAATTCTTGGCGCTCCACAGTGTCAGCGCTGGTTTCCCGCTCTCCGGTCTTTTTCCCCCTCAGCTCCGCAGACATGAACTGCCTCAATGTGGCCGAAATCATGCCCGTCTCCCCCAGCAAGATACGTGGTCAGATCCAGGCGAGTATCCAGCTCCCCGCTGCGTCATAGGCAGTGTATATATTGTGTATGTACCGCCGGCTGTATAGGAAGCGCCTTTATATTTGTTTATTGATGTCTTTTGACCTTTGAGGGGTGAATATTTTTGGAGCAGCGTTGTGTAAGTAAATGACCCCCTGGGCACCGCCATGTGGGCACAACATATCTAAAGGGCACCCGATTTAACCTTTTTATATACTTTCTTAAAGGAACAGTGACGTCAGTCCCTTAACCCCTCAATGACCAGGTTTTTGTTCTCCTTTTTGGCTCTTTCCATAATCAGTAATTTTATATATTTTTTTTTTTTTTCAATAAATAATAAAAAAAGGATTGTTTGTGCAGTTTCCATATCAAAATCCGCTTTTTATTCCCGGGTGGCATTTGGTTGCTCACGGGGAAAAAAAGTGGCATGCTTTTTTGTTAAGCTCTTTTCACACGCAGTTTTTTGCAGGCAGAAAAAAAATCATCTGCCTCAGAAGGTAATGCAAGGACAACGGAGAGTCACAGGTTTTTTCAGATTTTCATGTTCGTTTTTTTTCCTCCCCACATTCCGGAAGCCATAACGCCTTTATTTTTCCGTCTATATAGTACTATGAGGGCTTGATTTTTGTGGGACGAGTTGTAGTTTTTAATATCATTTTGGCATAAATGCAACGTTTTGATCACTTTCATTTTTTGTGGGAGATGAGGTGACCAAAAAATAGAGATTCTGGCGTTTACATTTTTTTTTTTTTTTTACGGCGTTCACCGTGCGGGTTAAATAATGATAAATTGTAATAGATCAGACTTTTATGGACGCGGCGATACCAATTATGTTTATTTACTTAATTTTTTTACTATGCTCTAGGGGGAAAATGGGAAAAGGTTTTTTTTGAACGTTTAATAACTTATTTATATTTTACACAAAAAAAACCAACTTTAACTCATTTTTACTTTTTTTTATTAGTCCCCCATAGGAGACTTCAACCAGTGATCGTTAGATCGCTTGCACGATATACTGCAATACTGATGTATTGCAGTATATCGTGATTCTAACAGGCAACTATTAAGATAGGTTTACAAAGATGGCGGACCTGGGGTCTTCATTAGGCCCCCAGGCAGCCATAGCAACCATTGCCCCCCTGCGATTGCGTTGCGGGTGCAGCGATGAGCTGTTAGAGGGGGTTGCCCCCCTCTTTCTAACTATTTAAATGCTGCGGTCGCTGTTGACCATGGCATTTAACGAGTTAAACGAGCGAGATCGCGCTCGAGCGCGATGCCATTCATTACTCAGTGTCAGCTGTAACATACAGCCGACACCAGCATCGTATGAAGCGGGGTCACTGCGTGAGCCCGTTCCATACTTTCCCTACCTGACTATAACGTAACTGTATGTCGGGAATGGGTTAAACACTAGAGTGTAAATAAAGCGCCTCGTATGCACTACAATGTGTTTTCCCATTGATCTCAATGGCAAGTGGTTTTGATGCATTTTTCAGGGTGAACTTGGCCTTACCCTTAGAGCAGGAGCTGAGCTGTCATTAGATGCCCATGCTGGGATTTATTCCTTGGCGGTGCTGAAGAGTGAGGCCCGTTAGTTACCGCCGTAAGGAAGCGTATTGACTGTCAGTCGGGTTGAAGGACAGGGTTATGACTGGTTTGCCCTCATGAGCGCGGCTGTTCTCACCTCACGATTGCTTGTGGGGAGGGGGGGGGGGGTCTGGCTGCTAGAACCCCTAGTAATCTGCTGTCATTGCGGGAGGAATTGGTCACCTGCGGGTGAATGGCGACCCTAGAATACGAGATCATGCCATGTACTGGGTAATAGGGGCCGGGTCTCCCTCTCAGGACCCCAGTGTTTCTGCGCATAAATAAAGCACTTTAATTGCTAGAAATACAATTCCCTATAATCCGTTCACCAAAGGCAATTGCTGTAAACCCGGCCTCGTGTGACGCGGGAAATGTAACCTCCTTCTACTTGTCTTTCAGGTGATTCTTGGGCCCATGTTTTCAGGGAAAAGGTAAGAGCCATTCCTTCTCCGTGGGTGAGGATGATGGGGGTGATGATTTTCTGACGTTTACCCTTTATATTTGCTCGTCTGTTTGCAGCACGGAGCTGATGCGTAGAGTGCGGCGGTTTCAGGTAGCGCAGTATAGATGTATCCTGATAAAGTACGCCAAAGACACACGCTACAGCAAGGAGCAGCTAGCCACTCACGACCGGTAAGCAGAGCGCGTCTTATTCTTGGAGACAGCCATGGTGATAGCGACAATATAATGGGGGTGTTCACTTTTGCAACCAACTGTTTTTTTTTTTCTCCGATCTCTAGAAAATGGAAAACGAAGCAACTTTGCAGATGTTAATGCAAAGGGTGATTGTCGTTCGGGGTGGGTGGGTCCAGGTCTTGACAGTCACTGATTGCAGAGACAAATTGGCAGAAGTGCTCAGCTAATCGCTCTGCTTGTCTGTCTTAGGGGACGCGAGCAGAGAGGTGTGCTTTTGTTTTATGTATGCAGCACCTATGCATATTTATGTATCTACATAATACGAAATAAATAAACCCAGTGTAGCCTGATCCTGGTCTTAATCCTATACTTTCCTGTCCTTCCTCTTCTTGCTGATCAACAGACAGTAGGAGAGGAGACATGACTACAGGGTTGGTTTGTCTGTAACCATGGAGACACACAGGTCAGCATATGAGCCGTATACGCAAGACAGTGTTTTTGTTTTTTAGGAAGACTGATTTAGAGCTCCAAATTACTTGCATAGGATTAATTGATATTATTCAGTCACCACTAGGGGGAGCTCACTACATATGCATTTTTACAGCTCCTGGTGATCTCTGTAATCTCTATAGTAGCTCCCCCTGGTGGAGCTTAGGTGTGTGAATTATTTAAACCTTCTGTCTCCGCAGGCACACCATGTCTGCCGTTTCTGCGTGTAATCTGGCTGATGTGTTTTCGGAGGCGCTCATCTACTCTGTGATAGGAATCGATGAGGGCCAGTTTGTAAGTGTAGCCAGAACTTTTAGTAATATAAGATCTAGAAATATAGAGGGGGAGAATTTTTTTTTAAATTTTATTATTTTTACTTTTGCAGTTCCCAGATGTTGTCGAGTTCTGTGAAGACATGGCCAATAAAGGCAAAACTGTAATCGTAGCCGCACTGGATGGTACTTTTCAGAGGAAGGTGAGTAAACTGGAGACACTGCACAATGGTGGACTGATCCTTGTAGCTATTGTATAATCGCCTGCACCATTATTCTCGCTGCTCTCGCCAGTTCAATTCTCCATTGATATCAGTGACTTCACAACCGTTTTGTTAGCGGAGGTGTCTAATGGCGGCCTCTTTCAGCCTGTTAAAGTCTATAGGAGTAATGGAAACCACTGTGCAAACAACCACTCTGCTTGTAGAACGGGTCTAGAGACACTTGTTCTGGTAGGTGGAGGTCTCTTTAGATTTTCTCTGTTGGGTTCTAACCTTATTAAAGGGATTCTCAGCTTTGGACAATCTCTACTTGTTGAAAGGCTCCCCCTGATCAGTGTCCCACTGCGATCAGCTGTTATCTTTGGGGAAACCTGGCAGTAAGTGTTCAGTTTCCCTGCAGTGCCACCATAGGGGATATGAAGCATTACACAGTGGCCATTCAGATCAATGGGTTGTCTGTATAACACAGGACCGGTCCTCCAGAGCGAGAGATATCCTTTGTAACTGCTCTCCACTTTGGCCAAGAGATGAGGATGCTGAACGGAACTCAGAATTTCCTAGTAGGATATAGGTAAATGGATTTCTGGACTGGTGCAGTAGATGACGTCCTCTGTGTCTTGTCTTTTTCACAGGCTTTTGGTGACATCCTCAATTTAGTGCCTTTAGCAGAGAGTGTGGTAAAGCTGAATGCTGTGTGCATGGGGTGCTACCGGGAGGCCTCATACACCAAACGACTGGGAGCTGAGAAAGAGGTAACGATAGTAGTGGAATATTACTGGTCACATTTACAGAATGTACTAGATTTAAGGGTATATACACTTTAGCAAAAATACAATAATTTTGTGTATGCAGCTCCTATGCAGGCCTGTCTCTGTGGTTATGGACTACAAACAAATCGTTCCCCTCTTCTACTGTTTATAGGCTAGCAAAAAGAAGGGGCTGTAATGAAGGGGGAAAGACTGTAGGATCAGACACGCAGGGTGTGTGTGTCATTTGCATTCTGGATCACCTCTGTTTTGAAACTCCAACAGAGCAGGGCATCCTGGGAATTCTATTACTGCATTCAGATGTATGGAATGTATTTTTAAATACCAAGATTTCTGCCACATGTGAACATACCCTTAATGTGTTAAAGAGGCTCTGTCACCAGATTTTGCAACCCCTATCTGCTATTGCAGCAGATCGGCGCTGCAATGGAGATAAGAGGAACGTTTTTATTTTTTTTAAAACGAGCATTTTTGGCCAAGTTATGACCATTTTTGTATTTATGCAAATGAGGCTTGCAAAAGTCCAACTGGGCGTGTTTACAGTAAAAGTCCAACTGGGCGTGTATTATGTGCGTACATCGGGGCGTGTTTACTTCTTTTACTAGCTGGGCGTTCTGACGAGAAGTATCATCCACTTCTCTTCAGAACGCCCAGCTTCTGGCAGTGCAGACACACAGCGTGTTCTCCAGAGATCACGCTGTGACGTCACTCACTTCCTGCCCCAGATCCTGCATCGTGTCGGACGAGCGAGGACACATCGGCACCAGAGGCTACAGTTGATTCTGCAGCAGCATCGGCGTTTGCAGGTAAGTCGATGTAGCTACTTACCTGCTGATGCTGCTGCAGAATCAACTGTAGCCTCTGGTGCCGATGTGGCCGACACGATGCAGGACCTGGGGCAGGAAGTGAGTGACGTCACAGCGTGATCTCTCGAGAACACGCTGTGTCTGCACTGCCAGAAGCTGGGTGGTAACGAACAGAAGTGGATGATGCTGATTCGTCAGCATCATACACTCCCATTCCTAACGCCCAGCTAGTAAAAAGTAAAAACTCCCCGATGTACACACAATACACGCCCAGTTGTACTTTTGCAAGCCTCATTTGCATAAATACAAAAATGGTCATAACTTGGCCAAAAATGCTCGTTTTTTAAAAATAAAAACGTTACTGTAATCTACATTGCAGCGCCTATCTCCTGCAATAGCAGATAGGGGTTGCAAAATCTGGTGACAGAGCCTCTTAGTATGGGGTCTGGACTTAGAGTAATGTCCTGTTGCTTTTTAAATGTAATGTGTCGCTAGAAAAAAAATATATATATTTTTTTTTTTTTTTAGTTAAACAGTTACTGTATAAGTGATTAAACATTGTTCTAATTTTTTTTACTTTTTTCACGAGTCAGGAAATATTATAAATTCGATTCTAATTTATAACATTTCCCAGTGCTGGTCACTAGATGGAGCGATTCCCAAAATTGCAGCATTGGCATGTGGTAAAGCAACCACATTGCTTTATGCTGCAAAATTTGAGAAAACTCACTTGCTATAGTGTGCTCAAACAATCCCCCCTCCTTTATCCTGGCTAGTGCCAGGAGACAGGAGGGGATTGAACGGTCAAACCTCCTACGCTGTCGCCATTTTTTGAGCGAACACACAGTGTAGTACGTTTACATACAGTAGTAATCACACACGAAAACACGTACATACACAGAAATAACTTACCTGCTCCTGCCGCCGCCGCTGCTCCCTCCGCTCCGTCTGCTACCTCCGCTCCAAGTGCATAAGTCCGGAAGCTGCGACCGGAAGTAGTAATCTTACTGTCCGGCCGCGGCTTCCGGTCCACAAGAAAATGGCGCCGGACGTCGCTCGGCCGAAGACCTTCAATTTGGACTGTGTGGGAGCGGCGCATGCGCCGTTCCCACACAGACGGCGTACAGCATAGTGGATGGAACGGGTCCCGTTCGCATTCACTATGGGGATGTATGTGCCGTATTCTATGTCTGTGTGTCGTTAAACGACACATACAGAGATGGAAAAAAAAATAGCAGCCCCATAGACAAGAAAAAGTGAAAAAATGAAAAAAAGTAAAACACAAACACACAAAGTTTTTTGTTTTTTTTAACAAAACAAAGCAAATTGATATAAAAAAAATGTTTTTCGCGACACTCGTCCTTTAACCATTTTTCACTTTGCACTACCCTTTCCTTCCTGCAGGTGGAGGTAATTGGAGGAGCGGACAAATACCACTCTGTTTGCCGACCGTGCTACTTCCGGAATCTGCAGCCGAGGGAGGGGAAGGAGAATCTGCTTCTCACACTTAAGGACAAAGCATCTGCGCCAATCAGCTGTAAATCCCTCACACCTCGGAAACCTTTGTCACAGCTACAGAGCTCTTAATCATAAGCACTTGCTCCAGACAGTGGAGGATCTGGTCAGTAGGTGGCGCCAGAGGATTGCGCTGAAGCCACACTTACTAATTGCTGGCAATGGGTGCAGGCAGGGTGCATGGCTGAAAATGTTGTTTTAAAGTAATGGCATTTTTTAGTCTAAAATATTTTTTTTGCATTTATTTTTATTTTTTTACTCTGCCCGGGAGTTGACGGACTATTGACCTAACTAATGAATTGTTGTGTTTTGTTACAATTAAACTGTAACTGAATGTTTGACAAACTTCTGATGTCCTAGTGACAAGTCAGTGCTCAGATCCCCACCAATCAAAACTTCTGAGGCCCACACTAATCGCTAGAACAAAGCAGCAGAAGCGCTTGTGTGAGCGCTCAGCCGCTCGTCTGTTCGGCTTTTGCCATAAAGCCTATGTGTCGGAGTACATGCTCATAGACTCTATTGGGCCCGTACTCTGATACATTGATTTTTGGAAAAAGCTGAACCGACACGAAGCGGCTGAGTGCTCACGCAAGCACTTGTGCTGCTTCATATTAGCAATTGGTGGGGGTCTCAGTGCTCGGATCCCCACCAATCAAAACTTCTGACATGCCTGAAGTTTGTCAAATGTTTAGTTAGAGTTTAAAGAGGCTTTGTCACCACATAAGTGGCCTATCTTCTACATAATGTGATCAGCGCTGTAATGTAGATTACAGCAGTTTTTTATTTATTTAGAAAAACGATCATTTTTAACGAAGTTATGACCTATTTTAGATCTATGCTAATTCGTTTCTTAATAGACAACTGGGCGTGTTTTATTATATGGCCAAGTGGGCGTTCTGGAGTGAAGTGTATGACGCTGACCAATCCGTGTCATACACTTTTCCCCATTCATTTAGTCAGCACATAGTGATCTTACTAGATCACTATGCACACACACACACGCATTAATAGACATCAGTTCCAGCTGGGAAGCGATGTCTATTCACAATCCTGACACCTCTAACGTTTGTGTGAGATTTACAGCACAGTAAGCGTAATCTTGCGAGAACACGCTGTAAATGACAGGCCAGCGTGATCTTGCTGTGCTGTTAATCACACACACATGTTACCTAAGTGTTAGGATTCTGAATAGACATCACGTCCTGGCTGGTAGTGATCGCTATTCATTGTCAGGACACTTGAGTAATGTTAATGTGTGTGTATATGCTGTGTAAATGAATGGAGAGGAGTGTATGACACTGATTGGTCAGCGTCCTACACTCCTCTATACAACGCCCACTTGGCCATACGCCCAGTTGTCCATTGAGAAACTCATTAGCATAAAGCTAATATAGGTCATAACTTTGTCAAAAATGATCGTTATTCTAAATAAAAAACACTGCTGTAATCTACATTACAGCGCCGATCACATCATGTACAATATAGAGCACTTATGATGTGGTGACAGAGACTCTTTAATGGAGGAATGCTCCATGGGACAGCGATTGTCTCCGTACTGTACAGGAAGCTCTGAGGTAAGTAGTACTGTGCTACTACTATCCATGACTGACACTTTCCATAGGGAAAGCCGATTTATGTGAACTTTAATGGGTGCTGCAAATTGCCACTTACTAATTTTCTATTGCATGCTGTTTATGTAGAGTATAGATTTACTTCCATCAGACGATCGTCTACCATAAATTTTTTCGGCAAAGCTGCAGTATAATGTGAGGTAAGCAATAGACTCTGCTTATTGATTTGTTCTATCGGAACATGAATGGTAGGGCTCAATTTCGGCTATGTTCACAAACCAACTCCAGTCATATAAATTATTCTTCCTGTAGTGGAGGTCCATAGTGTAACTTTGATATCGAACTGGGTTTGGCCAGGCTGATGGTTAACTGGTCTTAAAGGGACCCTTAAAGAGGCTCTGTCACCAGATTATAAGTGCCCTATCTCCTACATAATCTGATCAGTGCTGTAATGTAGATAACAACAGTTTTAATTTTGAAAAACGTTCATTTTTGAGAAAGTTTTAAACCATTTTAGATTTATGCTAATTAGTTTCTTAATGACCAACTGGGTGTTGTAAAGAGGAGTGACCAATTAGTGACATACACTTCTCATTGTTCCAGCCCAGCTTCTGTCACTGCACAATTACACTGTGCTGGAACAATGAGAAGTGTAGGTCACTGATTGGTCAGCGTCATACACTCCTCTGTACAACACCCAGTTAGTAAAAAGTGAAAACACGCCCAGTTGTCTTAAACTAATTAGCATAAATCTAAACTAGCTCATAACTTGCTCAAAAATGATCGCTTTTCAAAATAAAAAACCACTGTCGCCTAATATTACAGCACCGATCAGACTATGTAGGAGATAGGGCACTAATAATCTTGTGACAGCCTCTTTAAGAGAAGCACGTTCCTGCAGGTTCTCTACCTGGGATGGAAATAAAGTAAAATCGTGCTCATGGGGGCAGGGGTTTAATGGACTTCCTGTTGGTTGTCCCGCTACATTCGGCTTCTTTCCAGCCTGAATGGCTAATGACCAGGAACAATGGACTGCACAGTAGATTCAGTAGCCCTATATTCCAGCTTTAGTGTCGTTTTTAAGTGTGACTGTCTTGGAAGCAATAATGTGCACCGCGCTGTTGTCACTTGGTAGCTCATACATTAAGGCCTTATTCACACGAACGTGTTATACGTCCGTGCTACACGTGTGATTTTTCACGCGCGTCGCACGGACCTATGTTAATGAATGGGGCCGTTCAGACTGTCAGTAAATTTCACGCAGTGTATGTGCGCTGCGTAAAACTCACGACATGTCCTATATTTGGCCGTGTTTCGCCCAGCACGCACCCATTGAAGTCAATGGGTGCGTGAAAAATCGCGCACGGCACACGGAAGCACTTCCGGGTGATGCGTGCTACAGTAGTAAAATAAATGAATGAAAACAGAAAAGCACCACGTGCTTTTCTGTTTGTAAACCTAAAACCAGAGTGTCATCATGATGGCGGCTGCACGAAAATCACGCAGCCACGCACCATATACTGATGCCACACAGACCGTTTACGCGTGCAAAACGGACATGTCTGTGTGAATAAGGCCTAAGTGATGCGATGTTGAGCAGAGCAAAAGGCTCCTTTCAGGTTAGAGAATATGGGCTCTGTCCTGTGGTACGTTTAATTGTACCATTGATATCGGCTTATGACTGGATTTGAAGTTAAAGGGGTATTGCGCTTTTTGGTTTATAATATATTTGCTATGTAGCGCCAACCCCCATATCTGTCAAGCGCGTTCACTATAGACATCACCACCAGTCCTAGTGATTTCCCATGGTAGCTGTGACTTCAGATCACTGAGGCTTGACATCAGACCTCACTGGGGCTCAGAATTGAATCATGGCTTCAGTAAACCATAATATGTTCTGGGATAGTATAGATATAGCGTATACACACTCGCCACTGCAGGGTTGTAACTATTAAACTCGAGCAGCTGCTTCCATGAAGCATTTTACATGGGTGATGTAGAGTTTTATATACACGTAGTGTCTATAGAGACAAAATGACACAATTTGGTGACTTTGATTTTACTTTTGCGTGTGGCTCCCAGCAAGGCTTATAGATATATAAATATCTCACACTTCTATTTACAGCGCCAATCTGTACAGACTTACCGCTTGTGCCACTCTTGGATAGACTGCTTAATTTTTGTGCTTTTATTGTTTATTTATTTTTTAGTAATAAAGTGTAAATGAATCACGTGACTTGAACTGCAATCCTTTTCTATATATATTTTTTTTAATCTTCAGTTTTAAAGTGCACCCTTGAAGAAAGACAGGTTTCAGAAAATACTAGGAAAGTAGCTAAGGGGTAACTCCGCTGCCGTAAGTGCCTCCACCTAATCTAAGTGATAACCGATAAGGGTTTTGTAGTTCCATGTGTATTGGGTCTGGTTGGTGTGACCTTGACTTCCTGTTTAGGTGACCACCTTTTCATTACATGTAGCTTCCGCTACAGAAGTGGTTTCAGGAAGTTTATCGCCTATGTTACTACCATGTATGCAGTCCCTCTCAGGTAATGTGGAAAGAACGCAGCTGTTACATAACATACAAAGTACAGGTCAAGGAACCAAGATGAATGTGTATGTGCTGTATATAGGAAGTAAGGCTGTGTTCACACGCTAAAGTAAAAACGGCTGTAAAATACGCAGTGGTTGTCAAGGGAGAAAAGCCTCTGCTCTTCAGCCGTGTGAAAGTATCCTAAGAACGGGACTGGAGAGAGATGTTAAAGGGGTTAAGATTAACTCCTTTCCACCCTATGACATACAGGAACTTTATGGTTTCTGCAAACTGTTGTAATAGGGTTTACTAGGATAACTCCAATCCTGGCCATTAAACCCCTACAATGCTGCGGTCAATGCATCTAAGTGGTAAGATGGAGAGGGCTCCCTCGCAACAGGGTTGTGGGGCTTCTACAGGCCTAATAATAGCCCCCAGATCTGCCCTGTACATAGGCACAATACATTGCCATATAGGCGTGTTGCAACATATTATAGAAGTGATAAAGTGATTGCATGTTCAAATCCCCTAAAGAACAGAAATGGTTTTGATGAGAAAATGTAAGAAATTTCCTTTCTATAACTGCACATAATTTGGTATTGCTGAACCCCTCATTTTATATATTTTCTCCTACAAAGAGAATGTCATAAAAAAAAAAACAACTTAGGCCCCATGCACATGACCGTAAAAAAAAACACCTATTTTTGCGGACCGCAATTGCGGTCCACGAAAACGGAGTCAGGCACTTTCATTGAACACTGACACCTTTCCGTAGCGTGGAAATGTTCTGGGAATTATGGAACATGGCCGTTCTTTTGCATTTTGTGGGCCGTGCTCCCATACTTTGTATGGGAGCACGGCCCGAAAATGCAGCTGTCAGTCAGCGGCCAGCCGTGCCCGTGATTGCGGGCACGGTCGTGTGCCCGCAATTGCGGGCCGTGAGTGCGGGCACGGTCGTGTGCATGGGGCCTTAAATGCAGCAATGGCTGTTTTTGTTTATCTAGTCTACCTAAAGAAAGGTTTAAAAAGTAATGCTGGCGTATGTACCTCCAAAATAGTACTAGTAAAAAGAGATGGGTCTTCCTGCCAAGCCCTCGTATAGCTAAATCGATGGAAAAATTTAAATTATTATTACTCTGACGCAATAAACTATTTTTTTTGTGCAAAAGTAAAAAAAAAAAAGTTATACAGACAGGCAGAAAAAAGTTACGTCCTATGTCACATGGAGAATATGAGGGGGATTGTCTGGTACAACAGCCCAGACCCATTCAAGTAAATGCAATTCTGGGCATGGACAAGGGTGGCACTGGCCTTAAGCAAAAGCTCATACAAACCATTTAACGGCAGCAGTCCAATGGTTTTACTCATTCCCCATCATAATACTGCTCTTGCTAGGAGGGAGATGTTCTCACACACACTGAGGCCTTATTCACACGAACATGTGAGTTGCAGTTCCGTGTGTCATAAGTGATTTTCACGCATATGCCATCCTTATGACACGTGGTTTTGATGTTTAGAAAATGAAAAGGTGGTTTTATTTTTCCCTTCATTTCTTGATGTAATGTTGCGACACGCACGCGCTGTGTGTGATTTTCACACGCGTACCATGGACATTAAACACGTTCATGTGAATAAGGTCTGACCCATATGAGCAAGCTGAGAGAACCACACAGGGTATCTAATGATCCTGGGTAAGGGCAGATTTGTTGTAGGATTTCACCACCTCATATGAATGGGGTTTGTAGAAGGGGTAGGACGATTTTCACAGATCTTAGTCAGCATGTTATCCATCTCTAACATACTATGGCATAATCCATAGATACCAGTGCACGTCAGAACGTGGGGTCTGGTATATGGGGTGGTCTGGCATTCTTACATATGTCCTAATGTAAAGGTCTTTTCTGGTGTGAGGATCCTTTATTAATATTTCATATTTATTAAAACCAGTACACTGATAGAACAGCAGGGGGCAGCACTACCTTGGTGATAAAAATCTTTATTAAAATTCAAACTAGTGCAACGTGACACAAAGCAAATTTCATTTATCCCACCACCAGAATGACTGCTCCTCCAGATCAAACTCCCCTTTCCTGCCAGTCACATGCAATGACCACTCAGATTGCTAGGTGTAATTGGAAGTCAACAACATAACGCTATCCTATAGGGCAATGTATTATGGCTTCTGCCCTTAACCGTTTGGCACAATGTGTAAGGCAGTGGTTATATAAAATAGTTTCATTATAAAGATCTATAAGGGGTAAACTTTTTATAGAACTTACACATTCAGTTTCTGAACTTCAGGATTTGTTGCAAAACTAGTGAACAATACTGGAGGCAAAGTTTGGTGGGCTTAAAAACAAAAGGTTACGTGACCAATCCAAAATAGCAAAAGAAGTATTCATAATATACGCAAATGTGCAACGTTTTCTAACAACCCACCACCATGTGGTTCTCAGGACCATATCGTGAGCTATATGGGAGATTTCTAGTAGCACATTCATGCCCTTAAAGTGTCACCATAAGGAGAACCTGTCACTGGCACGGACTTCATGTGGCTTGGCATCCATCTCAAAAAGACATGTGGGAGGAGCTATGTAAACTGCAGTGTCAGCCAATCAGAATCACAGGAACATGTCCTTTTCAGCTGGACTCTAGTTTAACACTTCGTGTTCATGTAGTAGATGCTATTGCTTAGAATGAAGTGTCTGAAAACAGTGATGCTGGAGATAGACCTGAAGGCTCAGTCATGCCCTCTGGTGGCATCCACTAAAACGGCAGGCACTTTAGGGAAGAACTAATAATCTCAATGTTTATCTAAATAGTCGACCCCTTATATTATAGGCTATGGCTGACCCTCAATTAATAATGAGATCCAGCAGAAGGCACTACTGATTATAAACAATTTGGGATAATTGATTTTGCTACTAGAAATCACCACTAAAGCTCAGGACACAGTGACAAGCAATTTTCAGCCCACCCACTATGGCTACCTGCACCGTGTATATACAACAAGTTAACCTGCCGCTTAAATATCCAGTGACTGATCCTAGGACACAACTAGTGACCCTCCTACATTTGGCATCTTGTTTGGAGTGAATTCGAAACTAAAAAAAAAAAATAGTAAAAAAAACAATTCTACATTTCATTGTTATCTAATAGAATGTGCAGCAGTGAGACCCCCAGAGGCGTCCCTGGACGTGACTTTGGTTGTGGCAGTGACCACGCATCTGGCTGCAATAGATAAGGCACTTGAGAAGCGTAAGAGCGTAGTCAGGCTTGGGAAGCCATAGAGCTGATAGTCTGTGTCTGTGGCCTCCGCCGACGTGTCTACACAGTGACGGGATTCTCAGTATGATGGCGGCTTGTAGCCCTCATCTGTCTCTGCGCTTTGTGTGAATGGCGGCCGCTGGTAATTATCGGTGACTGCATCCGGGTAGCTGGAATAGGGAGAGGCCGTGGCCAAGTTAGGATCCATGTAGTTTGTGTTGAAGTCATCCACTCCCATCCTGAACTTCTTATAGGCCAGGCTTGCCAGAGGGAACTGTGAAGACAGGATGGCATCAGCATTACAGACAAACGAGGTCTCCCAGACTATCAGACCTATACATTTTATTAATGGGATTGTGTGGTTAATGGGGGGAGGGGGAGCAGGCTTTCCAAATAGGAATAAGCACCATCTCCAATGTACAAGAAGAGCCTGTCAATATGGACTTTCGAATTTAGGCTGACATAATACAGTCTGCAGATGGACAAGCATGGCAACCATGAAAAAACCTAAAAGGTTATTCGAAAACTCATATTAGGGACAGAAGAATGCAAAGACAAAAGGGTAAGTCTATTTTCGAAAACAAAACCCATTTTCATACACCCAGTTAGGGAATTCTATGTTAATAGTCGGGGGGTCTCTTCAGGATCATCATCTCTTGGCTAGAGGTTACATAAAGAGTCTCACTCTGGCGGTCCTGTCCTGTATTACACATACAATCCATTAATATGAATGGACACTGTAATGCTAATTTTGCCCTGTGGTGGCACTGCAGAGAAGTTGAACACTTACTGACAGGTTTCCCCACTGATCAAATTATCAAGAGACCTTCTAACAAATAGTGAATGTCCAAAGTGGCGAACCCCTTTAAGTCTCTACCTCATCCCTGACCTTGGGGGTACGGTCTGGTGTCAATGTGTATGTCATCAATATGGGTGCAGCCAGAACTATGCAGGATCTTCCACATAGAAAAGAGGGGAGGGACAGCTGCTCATACAATACCTGCCACAAGGCAAATGCACGTTAAATAGGGGATCTTCCCAATACCCTTAAACAAGGGGGCACCAAGTGTTTCAGGGGTGCCGCATGCATTCTTGGTGATTGCTGATTGGAGAGGTGGTTGACCATTCAAGATCTTTGCTTGCTGTCATTGAATGGAGACATGTCCTGCTCACACAGCTGATGTGTTTACTACAAGCTGTCATTGAAGGAGAGTATGATGTCTAGACTGATCGTCACAAAAACACTCAGCTGTCAGGAAGAGGAAGCCAGTCTCTAAATGTTTGAAAGTAGTTTCTATTCACTGACAGCAATCAGATGGTGAGGCTTTGTATGCAACATAGGAGACAATACGTGATAGAGGGCAAGTGATGACTTACCCAGGATAGGATGGAGAAGAAGCAGAAGGCAATGGCTGCCCGGGCATTATCACCCCCTACAACATATAATTCTGGGTTGGTTGATGCCCACTGATTGGCCAGGAAGCAGAAACCTACAAACCACAGGAAAGTCCAGAAACCTGAAAGAGAAATGTGTGAGGTTAGTGCCATTTTCCTTCCAGGATATTAATTAAAACAATATCATGAACTGTGGCAACTGGTTGCTGCCACGGCCCCAGTTACATTTATAATATCTCTTTACAGGGTTCAGTTTCTCTGTTACAAAGCTCCAAATCTTCTACTTCCCATCGCACAGTTAAATGGTAACATTCTCTGTGCCTGTAGCGGCCACTAGGGGGAGCTCACAGCATAGAAATGTATACTACTATTAAAGTTAATGGGAACAGTAGCATGCACGTGCAGCAAGCTCCCCCTAGTGGCGCCTGTTCTGCCAAGAACTTCTCTCCTCTTTGGGAAGACTTCTTTAAATGAGATTTACTTTATTATTGCCCAAGATAAGTGTGTGAGTCAATGGGAGGGCAGGATGTGTGTAATCCTAGTGATGACCTGGGGAGGAGCAGATAAGGAAAAGAGCGCTGTATCCCACGAGCATAGAGTTAACCCCTCCATGGATGTTACAGGTCAGCAATTGGCTGGTTAAGGGTAACTGATAAAGCTGGGGGGGGGGGGGGGGGGTGTATGATATAACTCAATCTCCAGGCTCCTGTGAATATCCAGATCTGTCTTTCGGTATAGAGCAGTAGGGCTGTTACAGTGTATTAGCGTTACCTCTGCTCTCCACCGCATTACACAGAGGAAGTTAAAGGCTTAATAATTGCATACTGAGAAGTTCTGCAACTTTCTACCAAAATTTGTCTATCAATTTCTCAACCTTTAACATCTCTGCTTGCTGTTGGTGAATGAGAACATTCTTGTTTACCTCCAAAGATTAAAATACTTTTCACAGATGAGAATTCACCACAATAGTATCCAGTCCAGATAATCCTCTGAGCTAAACACATTAGCAGTTTATTACAATGTATCAGTGCAGGTAACATGTATCAGTCGGAGCGGTTTACTACACAGGATTGTCTAGAAAGGACACCATTGTAACAAACCATAGCTGTCAGAAGTACTCGGTTAGGAAGGATTTTCAGCCTCACTGATGCTTCAATTCTCTGACAGCAAGCAGAGATTGTCAAAATAGACTGTCTAATCTTTTATTTTCATTCTGCATCAGTCTTGTCCAGCAGAGCTCAAAACAAGGACAGGAAGCTACATGCAGTGTCCAGGCCTGCCATCAGAGGGCAGCGCAGTGGAGGTAAATCTAGATCAGGGGTCTCAAACTCGGCAGGGTAAGTGGGTCGCATATAGAAAAAATGGGAAGTTGACGGGTCGCATTACTTTCAAATTTGATACAATACAAAATTATTGTTAACAAATTACTTATTTGAACTAGGGGAGTATTTTTTTAAATTATTTTTTATTAGGCATTATGGGGTCATTATACTGTGTGGGGGCAGCTATAGGGGTATTATACGGTGTGTGGAGACACTGGGGGCATTAAACTGGGTATGGGGGCATTATACTGTGTGGAGGACACCGGGGGAAGTTATCTGGGCACTATGGGGGTATTTTACCGTGTGGGGTCACTACGGGGGCATTAGACTGCATGGAGCATGTTATATAGTAGTATACAGCACGCACAAAATATATATTCACTCCATGGCGCAGCATGCAAATAAAGGTGTGTGTGGTCTAAATAATTGTTCATTAATCGTAATCGAGGTTACACGTTCAATCATTATTTTGTTTTAGTTACATTAAATACGTTAATTATTCTTATTCTCATTACGGAACCTTTAGCTCAATCCATTAGAATCAACGTGCGGTCACGTGAGCGCACCCAGAGTAAACTTTTCACTTCCTCTGACGCTCCGTGCCGTTCCTCAGCCAGCACTTCCGACAGGTAAGGGCACGGCGCGTCATCAACTAGGTTGATGCTGGTACACTCCCCCTTCTCCCCCCCTCTATCAGAGTTCCCGCACTGCCTGCCAGTCTCCTCTGAACGCCCACACCTTCTCTTACTTTCAGATTCCATTTCTGATACCCGTCCCTTTCACTTCATGTAATGCCGGCACGTCGCCCCCCACGCCTCGATGGTATATACAGTTATTACAGGGGCTATATAAACACAGAGATAATGGTGAGGTAATACACAATATTTTACTTTAGAATGATACGACCAGCAGATGATCCAGCGTTTGCCCGTTAGTCTGCTGATCGTTCCCGTTTACACAGGGCAATTATCGACGACCGAGTGTTCTATGAACTCTCGTCTGCCCAATAATCACCCAATGTAAAACCCCCTTCAGAGTAAAGCAGAGATTTGCCAGATAACCAAAGAACAAGGGAGGTTTAAATATCCCTGACTTTAGATGCCACTTTTTGGCCTTCTATCCAGCGCGTATGCAATCTAATCTGCCGCAACATGTAAAAGCGCTATTGCACATGCGCCGTGACGTCACCAGTATGATGTCACGGAATATCCGGTAGTATACAGCGCATGTGCCGGATAGAAAGTGCGCAGGCATGGCTTTTCGTCTATATAGCCGTATAAGGGCTTGTATTTTGCAGGACTAGTTGTAGTTACGTTGTAATAGTTCGGACCTTTATGGACACAGCGAAACCAATTTTATATTTGGGGGAAAGGGGGGGGGGGGTTTGCTTTTAATAATTTGAATGTATAAAAAAAAAATTGTGATTTTTTTTCTTTTTTTTTTTTCTTTTTATTAGCCCTGCTAGGGGACTTGATCTAGCGATCGTTGGATTGCTTGCACAAACTGAAATATTAATGTCTTGCAGTATATTGTGTTTTCTACCCGCTCCTATTAAGCCGTGGCAGGCAGAAAGACGGCAGACCTGGGGGCCTTTATTAGGCCCCTTGGCTGCCATGATAACCTTCAGCACCCTGCAATTGCCTCGCAGTGGGGCTGATGGGCATACCACGTCCCCTTTCTAACTGCTTAGATACCGCAACTGACCACAGCACCTAATGGGTTAAATAAGCAGGATCACAGTTCTTTCCGATCCCGGCCACGGCAGTGAGGTGTCGGCTGTAACATAGAGACCACACTAGCGGAGTCTAAAGCGGGCTCAGCTGTGCCTGGCCCCGTACCTTGTCCCCCTCCCCAGACTACCCACTCCGGTGAGGCGAGCATGCTTTTATTATTTTATGTCTAATGGGGATGGATGGCGCATGGTCGCGGTCGTTGCCCCACACAGCCAGCGGGAAGATGCAACAGATTTATTAAGAGGTGTGCAGCTCTTAATACATCTGCCTCCTGTTACTCCAGCGGAGCAGATCGCGAAGATTGGCATAGGAAACACCAATCTTAGTAAATCTGCCCCATAACATTTCTGCCACTATAGGGAGCTTACTGAAGACAGATTCATAGGATCCCATTCTTTTCATTAAAGAGGCTCTGTCACCAGATTATAAAATCCCTATCTCCTATTACATGTGATCGGCGCTGCAATGTAGAGAACAGCAAAGTTGTTGTTTTTTTGAAAAACGATAATTTTTGCCCAAGTTATGAGCAATTTTATATTTATGCAATAGGGCTTTTCAATGGATAACTGGTCGTGTTTTCTCATTTTACCAACTGGGCGTGTTTACTGGTTTTACCAACTGGGCGTGTTTACTGGTTTTACCAACTGGGCGTGTTTACTGGTTTTACCAACTGGGCGTGTTTACTGGTTTTACCAACTGGGCGTGTTTACTGGTTTTACCAACTGGGCGTTGTGAATAGGGAACGATGAGAAGTGTATGATGCGGATTTGTCAGCGTCATACACTTCTATTCACAACGCCCAGTTGGTAAAACGAGAAAACACGCCCAGTTGTCCATTGAAAAGCTAATTTGCATAAATCTAAAATTGCTCATAACTTGGGCAAAAATTATCGTTTTTAAAAAAAACAAAACAAAAACTTTGCTGTTATCTACGTTACAGCGCCGATCACATTCAATAGGAGATAGGGATTTGATAATCTGGTGACAGAGCCTCTTTAAGCTCCTTCTAGTGGTGGCCATTGGAATTCATGCAGGGAATTAAAAGGATTTGTGGGACAGAAATGGAGCTGTTCCAACCTGTAGGGAAACACGACGGATTATTTCGATAAAAACAAATGACGTATATTTTAAGTTAACCCCATAAGCGATATGCCTCTCTCTACCAATGCATAGCTTTACTTACCTGCAAAGCCCAGGTCTGACAACACAATGTACTTCCTAGTGTTGGCGTTGCTGAGCGTCGGGAAGTAGACATCTAATGCAAGAAATGCCAGCGCTCCAAAAAAGGCGATAACGCCGATCGTCACGCCGTAGTGACAAGCATCCATGTTTGCATTGAAAATGCAATAAAGTGTGCCTGTGGTTTCATGTGCCTTACTGACATAGCCGTCCGTCAGAATACAGGCGAACACAATGAGTGCGAAAACCTGGGGGGGACGAAAATAGGAGATTAAAACACGCTAAACAAACAGAATAAATCTAGGGGGCGAATCAAAAAGGAACGGTGTGTGGACCATAATAAAACAGTAGCAGGGATGTGGACCGTGTGATTTGGATCCACACAATGTCCCTGTGACAGAGCTGACTTGTTAGAGCACATACCAGGGAGTGTTGTCATGGGAACATTGAAGCTGCAGGCTTCTGGGCTGTAAATAGGTGTTGCCAGGAGCGGTTTTATAACAAACTGGGCACCCTGGAAAAAAGTAGGCCAGTCTGACACCCACCACTCTGCCATTTTTAGACAGTCCTTGTACTTACTAAATAAACAAAACAGACAGACGCGCTTTCTACCCCACTGTGTATATCTGAATACTGAAAACCTGGAATAAACCTCCATAAATAAAGAGCGTGGAATTCACAGAACCTATATCCACCCAGAAGAGAGAAGGAATAACCTCAAACAATCTGTATACGAAAATACTAAACATATTTTATTAGTACATAATATATAGATCAAATATAATAAAAAAAAGGAGAAAATACTGACACTGACGAAGTTGCAGGTCAACGAAGCGCGTGTGCAGGTATTTCTGTGCCAGGACCTCTCATTATGTCTAAAGGTAAATCTTTGGTCCAATTTCAGCTTCTGGCTTTTCAGACTCTTATTACCCTCGTGCTCTATAGATTGTTTATTATAGCTATCAGGTCTTTCTATCTGTGATATGGTATATTCGGTGTAATTCTGACTGTCATTCATATATACCTTTTAGCATGTGGGGTCGTTATTGGAGTGTGATAGACAGACACACACACTATCTGATTTTTGTAGCTAGTGGCCTCTTTGTACAGTATTATTTATATTCGTATATACCTGTTGATTATATATTCCGGGTGATATTGGCTACAGACATGTTATAATTGGTAGTGTCTGAGTTTCTATATTATCCTGATTGGTTTCCTTCTGTTTCTGTAACTTTGGGCCCTTTTTCCTTCTCTGTGGCCCCATCAATAGTAGTTTTCTCCTTTTTTTTAATTATATTTGATCTATATATTATGTACTAATAAAATATATATTTTGTATTTTCGTATACAGATTGTCTGTGGTTATTCCTTCTCTTTTCTGGGTGGATAATGGATAGATCTGAATACTGCCATACAATGCCAAGTAATACTCCCATATAGGGCCCACATAACACTGCCATACAATGCCACGTAATACTCCCATATAGGGCCCACATAACACTGCCATATAATTTCCCACTTAATACTACCATACAATGCCCACATAACACTGCCATCCAATGCCAAATACTAACATATAGGGCCCACATAACACTGCCATATATTTCTCAAACACTGCCATACAATGTCCACATAATACTCCTATATAGTGCCGGCGTAACACAGCCTACAATGCCACATACTTCCATATAGTGCCCTGATAATGCCATGTATAGTAACATGTGTGAAATACCCACAAAATACTGCCATACAATGACAAATACTACTTCTATATAGGGCCCACATGACACTGCCATATATTTCCCACACAGTACTACCATACAATGCCCACATAACACTGCCATACAATGCCAAAGACTTACATATTGTGCCCACATAACGCTACCACCATGCCACGCCCACATACTACCACAGTGGCCACAATGCCCACATATTGCTGCCATAGAATGTCTACAAATAGTGAAAGGGTTAAGGGCAGTGGTCGGCCACGTGCTCCACACTCAGGTTGCTCCAGGGGGGGGGTTATACCTGATAAGCTCGGCCCATCCCAGTGAACGGGGCTGAGCTGCAGTACCAGACACACTCGCATAGATGTCACCATGCTGGGTACTGAAGTGGGTGCCACTCCGGCTCTACTGGTCAGTGTGGGTCCCATTAATGTAATATCCTGGAAAACCCCACGTAGTGTTTTTTTTTATAAACCCCGTTAATGGACGGTTTATTTTTCCCACAGGGCAATAAATCTTTTGGCGGGAGCATAGCCGGACTCAGAGTACAGACCCCATTATACCATCACAGACCTCCAGCAACGGCAGGCAGACAATGTAGAGGTACTGCACACAACCAGTAGGGGGAGATACTGAGAAACCTTCATCATGGAGGGGAGGCACTGACTTCTACGTTTTATAGGCGACCAGCACAACTTCCCGGAAGTTATACTGTGGATGACGCCTGTTCTATTTACATGGCACTAGGGCAACATGAACGGTGAATTTAAAGAGACAGTAATGCTACCACAGCACTGCTGGCACTGCTGTAAGGTGGCACCAGCGTATACATTTTTTGTGACTGATGTACGGGACAGTCTAGTGTGACATTAATATTTAGAACAGAAACTACAACTCCCAGCATGCTGTTATATAGGAGTCTGCTAGAAATGCAGGTGGGGAACCCCCTTTATGATGTCCATGTGTCCTAATAGGGCAGACGGACAGGAGCCGTTATTGTTTGGGGTTTTTTCTTTTAGGTTGTCTTATTTTTGTTTTTTTAAAGTAATTTTTTTTTTTTGTTCGTTCTCTTTTTTTAAGGTAGTTTTGGGGGTTTTTTAGGGTAGTTTTATTTTTGGTTTTCGTTTTTTTTAGTACTTTATTCTTATTTAAAAGGTTTTTTTTGTTTGCCAGAAAGCGAGATGCCTGTACTTGGCTGAGGTGAGTTTTTGTTTTTTTTTTAATTTAAAAAATACTTTAACAGGAAATATATTTGGGGCAATATCGATAGCACAACCTGGTGCCCTCCAACACCACGGCTGGTGGACTACTGGTTGTTGCCGCTTTTCAGCTTCAGCCGTGTCGTTATAATACCACGTCACCCTCCCTGTCTGGACCAGGCTGCGGAACCGGATCTACTACAGCGTGCCCCCCCTCTCCCTCATGCAATAGCACAGCAGCCTGGCAGTGAATGAGTGTGTCCCCCTCCCCCAGCTCTCTAATATTATCCTCTGTAAACAGACCCCACGTGCCCCATCATCACATGACGCAGACAGGGGTGGTTGTGGGGGGCGCATGTGACTCCCAGTATAATCCCAGCATATGACTCAGGGTGGAGTGGAGTCAGGTGATGAAATCTACAGCACGTGCAGGGTTAAGTATTCTTCCCTTCAGACTGGAACGGGAAGGGGTTAATAGGACATCCTCAAAATTAGTCCACCCTGACTGCAAAACTGAACATTTTTAACCTCATTGTTTTCAGTGTCCAGCTGAGACGGATCCATATCCTATATTATTTACCCGCAAACTAAAGTCAACAGGTTCCGCGATAATTATTAACCCAGAGACTTATGTGGATATTGGGCATAGTAGTCGGTTGTCTCGTATTAGACGCCTGGAGGTGGCGGCTGCCACGGTGCAGATCTTATCAGACCCAACATTGTCAGATTAATTCATGGAATACACGTTTACAGCTCCTAGACCACATTGCAAAAGTTATCACGCCCCGAGTAGGGCGGATATACAATGCTAGAGTATCAGCCACTACACGGACCCTTTAAAGTAAAAGGGGATCCACTATAAAAAGGTCGAACTTCCCATCCTCCAGCTCCTCCCACTGCGCTGGAGGAACCAATAGAATCTAATCTGTGACCGATTTCTCGAGATTGATCTCTTCTGATCGCCAGGATTGCTTGGAACGTGGTGTGACATCTCCAATTCTCAGACCCCATGCTGTGCCAGGAGAGCTGCTGGCACTGCCAGGCTCCAATCCTTCCAAAGTTTCACCTTAAAGTGACAGCACACTCTTTTCGACGAGCCCCGAGATGATTACCCATACTGTCCCTTTTAGAAATGGCAGCAATATAATTGTTGACAGCAGCTGGCGCCACTTATTTAGCCGGTCACATATATGTAAATAGTCAGCGAGGGGCGGTCCGTGCAGTCATGTGATCCCCAGGAATATCCACCGCTGATATTATATAGACCGGCGGCTAACTACAACTCCCATTATGCCCTGGCCAAAGTGAAAGTGCAATTTCCAGAAACCACCACTCCCAGCCTGAGAAGGGTTAAAGATGAGTATCACGTGACAGCCATCGTCGGTACTCACAGAGCTGAGCAGCCTCAGGATGGTCTCCGGGCGTCTCATGAAGTCCTGCAGGTTGAAGCTGCCCCCGGCATTCGCCGCCCCGTACGCCCCGGTCTCCATGCTGCTGCTTGTCTCCTACCCGAGCTGCTCTTCCTGGACAGCAGTCGACCACGCCCACTAGTTTCTGGGGCGGGGCGACACCTCAGCCCCTCCCTGTGCCGCCTGTCAGAGGAGGAGGAGAAAAGCGCCGAGTACATGGGGGAGACCGACAACCCACAAACGTATGGACGGGAGAAGCCTTCATTTAACCCTTCAAGGGGAACTCCATCTACTTTATTTTCATCTTGTTCTTATTGATGATGTTCTTGACACTGGCACATTCTTGTAAAAAGTGTCCTTGTTGCCCATAGCAAACAATTGGACTTTTTGGCAAATTAAAACTGGTTGCTTTGGGCAATTAGATTGCAGATTCATGTTGAAAAACACTTGATCTTGTGATCAGTACAGGATAAGTAATGTAATGTATGTACACAATGACTCTACCAGCAGAATAGTGAGTGCAGCTCTGGAGTATAATACAGGATGTAACTCAGGATCAGTACAGGATAAGTAATGTATGTACACAGTGACTCCACCAGTAGAATAGTGAGTGCAGCTCTGGAGTATAATACAGGATGTAACTCAGGATCAGTACAGGATAAGTAATGTATGTACACAGTGACTCCACCAGCAGAATAGTGAGTGCAGCTCTGGAGTATTATACAGGATGTAACTCAGGATCAGTACAGGATAAGTAATGTAATGTATGTACACAGTGACTCCACCAGCAGAATAGTGAGTGCAGCTCTAGAGTATAATACAGGATGTAACTCAGGATCAGTACAGGATATGTAATGTATGTGCACGTTTAAAGAGGTTGTCCACTACCGGACAATTGATGACCTACCCACCGGATAGGTCATCAGTATATCATCCGTGCGGATTAGACACCCGGACCCTGCACCGATCAGCTCCGGTGGCCTGCGTGCATCGGATGTTTTGGCACATTATGCAATGTACGGAGCTGGAAGCATTACATAGTATAGCGGCTATGATGCCGAACTGCAGCTCTGCTCCTCTTGAATTGACTAGTGCTCCCAGTACTACAGCTCGGCTGCTGTTCCATGACTGGAGCCAACTACTTCTGGCATGGACGTCCGGTGCGCTGTGGAAGCTGGAGAGGCTCAATGGTTCGGGTGTCGGACCCCCACAGATTATCTACTCATGACCAATCCGGTGGATAGGTCATCAGTTGTCCGGTAGTGGACAACCCCTTTAACATTCAGGAATCTGGGAGAGCTGTGTGACTACCCATGTAGGATCTATAATTTCATCCTTTATTAGCTATCACCCAGCTTTCCCAGGGACAGAAATAGTTAAGAAATGTAATAGAAATGATTAGTAAGTAGGCGTTTGTTTGCATAGAGGGGTCACCTAAACATTACGATTGATACTGAGTAGGGGAGGGAGCAGGGTTTGACCTGTGGTCTGTGGAGTGGAATGTAGTGAAACTCCTGTTGTCGGTCATAGTCCTAGTGACAGGCCGGGAAGCAGCATGGAGAAGGAGCGCTGGAGAAAGCTGGGGAAGGAGGTGAGGACTGAAGTGATAGACATCTGTGCAGTGTTACTGATTACACGTACTCACATCAAATCATATATAATGTATATATCTGCTTTACTGATACAGATGATCCAGATCTTTACAGCCCCCGAGAGATAACTAGAGGGCAAAGTACCCAAGCAGCAGTCACCGCCGCACATGCAAAAGTCACATCCATGCTGATTGTCAGCTCTCCAAAATACTTGTCCAATAATTTGATAAATAATATTTTTTTCTTCTTTATTTTGTGGCCACAAGGGGGCGTAATGATTCACAATGTTCGTGTGTCTATACTTATTTTTATATGATGAGGTCTAAACCTATAAGAGAATTAAGCATTTTTATTTACTAGGCAGCCATTTTCAGATAATTTTTGATTAGATAATTTGAAAGGTCACAGCAGCGCAGAGACTTTCAGGAGAGGGGCAGTGAACTGACTCCTCATCTAATAGTGAGCATTGTCATGATGTAAGAAGGGGAATAGAAACAAGTGTGGGGTCACAGACTGACAGCTACATAGTGGGAGGAGAAGGGTGCCGCAGCAGCACAGATGATTTCAGGAGAGGAATGTTCTGATCTTGTGAGAGGTCACTGAATGAGAGTTACATAGTGAAAGGAGTATGCTGGTCTTGTGGGAGATCACAGAATAATATTTACATAGTAAACTGCATAGTCTCTCAGCAGTACAGGGTATTTTAGGAAAGTGGGATGTTGATCTTGTAGGAGGTCACAGACTGATAATTACATAGTGATGTGCAGGGTCTCTCAGCAGCACAGAGAATTTCAGCAGGGGATTGTGTTGATCTTGTGGGAGGTCACAGACTAATGATTACATAGGTAGGTACAGACATTAAGACTTGTATAATACGAGGAACCGTGTCCTCCCAGCAGCACAGATTATTTCAGGAGAGGATTGTGTTGATCTTTTGGGAAGTCACCTACTAAGAGTTCATAGTAGAAGGAGCAGGGTCCTCCCAGCAGCACAGAGTATTTCAGGATTGGAGTGTGCTGCTCTTGCAACCTGTCTAGTTATTTTTGGCTGTTTTTGAGAACTGAGACTTGATCCTTTGTGTTTCCAGGAGCTCGATCATCAGTACTCACCAAGTCACTGGTCTCCTCGTATGGACAAGGATGCCGTCATAGAGGCACACATGAAGGAAACCGCAGCAGGTACCAGACGCAGTACCGTATATACTATATATACGTCTACGCTTCGCTTTTTTATTCACTGTATTATCCTGACTACTACTCATTACAGGTACAAAAATATCTCGTACTTTGGCGCAGACCGTACTGAACATCCAATATGGTGACGGTGAGAGTGAGAAGATGGACCTTTATCTACCTGAAGGAGAACCAATCAGTAAGAGTCTTGTCCATTAACATACACAGGGGGGAAGGGGCTCTATAGAGAAGGTCAAAATAGTCCCTTATTCCCCCTACCCCCATGATGCTAGTTTATACCACTGCACCAACCTTTAGGCCCATCAATGACTTCACCCCCTATTTTAGAGCCCGGCAATGACTGCACCACCCTTAGGGCCCGGCAATGACTGCACCACCCTTAGGGCCCGGCAATGACTGCACCACCCTTAGGGCCCGGCAATGACTGCACCACCCTTAGGGCCCGGCAATGACTGCACCACCCTTAGGGCCCGGCAATGACTGCACCACCCTTAGGGCCCAGCAATGACTGCACCACCGTTAGGGCCCGGCAATGACTGCACCACCCTTAGGGCCCTGCAATGACTGCACCACCCTTAGGGCCCTGCAATGACTGCACCACCCTTAGGGCCCTGCAATGACTGCACCACCCTTAGGGCCGGGCAATGACTGCACCACCCTTAGGGCCGGGCAATGACTGCACCACCCTTAGGGCCGGGCAATGACTGCACCACCCTTAGGGCCGGGCAATGACTGCAACCCCCTTAGGGCCGGGCAATGACTGCAACCCCCTTAGGGCCGGGCAATGACTGCAACCCCCTTAGGGCCGGGCAATGACTGCAGCACCTTTTCGGCCCAGCAATGACTGCAGCACCTTTTCGGCCCAGCAATGACTGCAGCACCCTCTGGGTTATGGGCTTATAGTGGGCACTGTGTTAACCCTCGATGGGCATCTTATAAATGCTTCCCTTTAAAGGGATCATGATCCTATCTGCAGGCAGCAGGTTATAGAGCAGATGATATATGAGTCATGGTGGCGGTCCTACTCAGTGATTGACAGATACCTCTGTATCCACGCTCATACAGGAAAAGCTGTCAATCATGAAGTCACTCCGCCCACTGGTCTCCTCAGCTCCTCTTTGACATGCTCTACGTGACAGGGGGATTATTTCTGCAGCAGAATGACTTGGTCTAGTTAATAATTTACTCCATTATTCCCATTACAGAATTCCCACTACTGGTTTACATTCATGGAGGATACTGGCAGTTTTTGAGGTACAGACATAGCAGATGGCAGTGGTGGTGAATATCGACTGCCGCCATGCTTCCAAAATATCTGAATTCCTATTCCCAGGAAATTTTAAGCCCCGCCCAGGAACAACCACAAAACCTCCGAGAGACTTCCACTTTGGGGCTCATTATATGAGCCCTCCCCTTTGAGGTCTGGGATGGTTGGGAGTTATCGCTGATGTCCTTATATCACATGTGACGATGTCCTCCGATCTCCCAGTCATTACAGCATAGTGGCTCAGTACTATATCACTGCACACTCTTTTCCTGAAATACTTTGTGCTGCTGGGGAGACTCTGCTCTTTCCACTGTGTAACTTTTAGTCTGTGACCTCCCATAAAATCAGTACACTCCTCTCCTGAAGTACTCTGTACTGCTGGGGGACCATGTTCCTTCTACTATGTAACTCTCAGCCTGTGACCTACCACAAGATTAGCACATTCCTCTCCTTAAATACTCTGTGCTTCTGGGGGACCCTGCTCCTTCTACTATGTAACTCTCAGCCTGTGACCTCCCAGAAGATTAGTGCACTTGCAGTTCAGTCCCCTCATCTGTGATCTAAACAGCCTGGACCTTTAGACTGATACATTTTACATTCACTGATACATTGTAACAAACTATGAGTCCTAACAAGTAGTACATAATCATTGGCCAGGCTACTCGGGCTCATCATTACACACTGTAGATTGTCATTGTGTTTACCACACGGTGAGGGCAATTATTACTGGAGGGGTTGTGTTTGTGTGTGATATTTTACACTGTATGATGAAGGGGACGTGTAAACTCATCATCTCTACGAGGAATTCTCCATCTGTAGTCATAACATCCTGACTGCAGCCGGACGTACAAGCAGCAGACCACACACAGTCCTATATTCCAGCTTCATCCCATAATAATCATTTATGCAACCAAGCACAGGATATGCAGAAGGTTTGTTCCACATGTGCAGCAGTAGATCTGATTTCAGGGGCCACGGCACCAGGGACACGAGGGGTATCACAGCTGTATGTACCAGATCATAGAACTATGGTTATTTTTGTCTTTTAGCAAAGAAGAATCTGGATTCATGGCTCCTCCGCTCATGTCTCATGGGGTGGCAATGATGGTGATGGACTATGACATTGCCCCAAAAGGTGAGATTATATCAGAAGATGTGCCACCGATGACCATACCTCCCAACTTTCAAGTATCCCAAAGAGGGACAACCGATGTGGAGCGGCAAATTTTTTTTATTTTAAACCACGCCTCTAATCCCACCCAATCCCCGCCTATACACACCCGTTTCAGCCTACACAGCATCATGCTCCCCTAGTGCCTCCCGCACAGTATAATGCCAAATAGCTGCCCCCACACAATATAATGCCACCATAGCTGCCACCATACAGTATAATGCCCCATACAGTATAATTTCCCCATAGCTGCCACCATACTGTATAAAGCCAACACAGATGCCCCTATGCAGTATAATGCCCAAACAAATTCCCCCATACAGCATAATGCCCCCATACAGTATAATGCCCCCTTAGCTGCCCGTAGTGCCAGTGCCCTTGTAGATATATATGGACATTGTCAGTGCCCATATATGGACAATGACGTCAGGAGCTCCTCCTGGAGCGGAATCCCCGGCCAAAGTCGGCAATGGGGATTCCGCTCAAGGAGTAGCCGCTGACGTCACTGTCCATATATGGACAGTAACGTCAAGGGCTTCGCCGAGCACAGCTCCTCTGTTCTGAACTAATACTGAAGCAGGGAGCTGATGGTTCCCTTCTTCAGAATTGGTTTCAACCGTATCTGCGGGACAAACCCGGAATCCGGGACTGTCCCGCTGAATCCGGGACGGTTGGGAGGTATGCCGATCACCACAACAACTCCTATCTATCTATCTATCTATCTATCTATCTATCTATCTATCTATCTATCTATCTATCTATCTATCTATCTATCTATCTATCTATCTATCTATCTATCTATCGTCCAGATAGTGTCATACAGTGCCCAGATAAATCAAGCGTACTGTGAGAAGATCTTGCCACACAACAGCACCCACAAAACAGTACAGAAAATAGCCTTAATATGTCACAGACTACCCATATAAATTGTGTTATTCAGTGCTCATATCGTGCCCCATACTGTGCCACACACTGCCCCAATAGTACCATTTAGTGGCCATAACTTCTCTGCTTTACAGGCGGGTGGCCTTTTCCGGTCTGTCACTCCACAGTCAATGTACAACTGTCTAATCTCTATGCGGAGCAGTTACCTGAAAACCTTTTTCCCACTAGAGGTTTAGTTACTTGTAGTTTATTATCATTCTGTCCTTCCTCCGTTTTTTGACTTCCTTGGAGCCAATCCAAACAAGCAGGGCTGCAGTGTAAAGCATGAGTCGTAATGTTACCAGTTAATCATTTCAGGTCACATGGATCTCATCGTGGCACAGGTCAGACGCAGCATTGTGGCAGTTCTTAGGCTTTATCCACAGATTACGTAAGTCTATGTTCCAGTGGCTACGCCTGATATAGGTTCTTATTGCTACAATGACATAGATCAATATATACATTTTCGTGACCATGTGGAGAATGCATTTAGTTTAACTATGTACCTACCGATTCTGCTATGTATGACATCTTTACATTATTTTTTGGGGTTCAGTTCTTGTGCCTGCATATCTTGGCTTTGACACAAGGTGGCGCTGCAGCTACTAGTATTGCAGAGGTTGAACACTATATACAAGGCATACACTACTGCGAATATACGCTTACTATTATGAAGGCGTGGTACACTCAGGGCATACAAGAAAGAGAATAAAAAGTTCTGCAACTTTCTAATATACTTTGTCTCAATTTCTCACCATTTCAAGATCTCTGCTTGCTCTCAGTGAATGGGAACTCTGTTTCACATTCAGATGCTGAAAACCTGTATAGACCTCATACTTCTTACAGCTGAAGATTAATCCTTTGTGAGCTAAAGAGTCTGGAGTCCAGGCTGGTACATTTTACCTGCATTGATACATTGTAACAAACTATCAGAACAGGAGAGTGATTTCTGATGTATTTAGCTCACAGAGGATTGTTTAGACTGGATACAATAAATTGTGAGAAGAATTAGATCTATTCAGGGTTTTCAGCTTCTGGATGTTGACAAGAACGTTCCCATTCAATGACAGCAAGCAGATATTTTTAATATGGTGAAACATAATATATTAGAAAGTTACAAAACTTTAATTACACCATGATTTAAGTTTCCTTGTTTCATTTTTTTAATCTTAAGATGTCCACATTTCCTTATAGCGATTGAAGCTCCTTTTTTCTGATGCAGAGCTCCAAATCCTCTGTCTGGACGTATTTAGATGATAACATTTTATCCACTAAGGGGAGCTCCTTGCATAAACATTTATATAGCTCCTCCCATTGAGCTCATTAATAAATCTGTTGAGCTCCCCCTAGTGGTGGCAGTAGTGGAGAAGTGGTCCCTATAAAGATATATTCTGATGTTTATCAGTCTACCCGTCCCCTATAGAAACTAGACCGTGAGCTGATCAGTGACACAGATCTAATGTCTCTGCCATCTTCATACTTGTATAGTGACCTCAATGTCCTGTATCTATGACAAGGTCGACCACAGTCCCCACCTTTCTCCTTCTATGATCTGTTATGTGAATGTCTGATATTTTTCTCTGCAGTGGGGTCTATCTATGTGGCCATTCTGCTGGAGCCCACCTTGTAGCCATGGCACTCTGCACTGACTGGATACAGTATGGACTGACACCAGATATTAAAGGTCAGTCTTAATTTAAAACATATATCCAACATTTCACAGTGTATACATAGATATAATCTACATATAAAGTTGGACAGCAGGAGTAACGAAAAAAAAGGCGCAGCCGGTTTGTGGAGATCCCCGGTTAGAGGTGTTCATTCATCCAGGTCGTATAGACAAGGTGAGTAAAAAGGATTTTATTAGTACAAAAACAAGTTGTTTTTGTACTAATACAGTGACAGAATGGTGAGTGCAGCTCTGGAGTATAATAAAGGATAAGTATTGTTATACATTTATAAGATGACAACTATATATATATATATATATATATTTCCAAACGAATAGTCAGCACAACACAGGTTCCAATTCAGTGGAAAAAAGGTTTATTCACCCATACGCCAGTGCAACGTTTCAGCCCACTTGATTACTTGATGTGACTGTCATCTTTCCCCTCCATTATTAATAGGAGCAGTCCTGGTGAGTGGAGTATATGACCTGGTACCTATCATACACACCTATGTAAACGATGCCCTAAAGATGTCACTGTAAGTCTACGTCTCCTTAGTCACTGTGTATTTTCAGGGAAAAAAACCTCCATGCGCCCTATTAGGGTATACGGACGTCTTATAGTGGGGGGGGGGGGTCTCCTGCTCAGAATTCCTATTAGTGTGTTGATGCAGAGTAAGGGTATGTTCACACGGCCAAATTTCAGACGTATACGAGGCGTATTATGCCTCGTTTTACGTCTGAAAATAGGGCTACAATACGTTGGCAAACATCTGCCCATTCATTTGAATGGGTTTGCCGACGTACTGTGCAGACGACCTGTTATTTACGAGTCGTCGTTTGACAGCTGTCAAACGACGACTCGTAAAAAATACAGCCTCGTCAAAAGAAGTGCAGGACACTTCTTTGGACGTTTTTGGAGCTGTTTTCTCATAGACTCCAATGAAAACAGCTCCAAAAACGGACGTAAAAAACGCTGCGAAAACGGTGCGAAAAATGCGAGTTGGTAAAAAAACGTCTGAAAAGCAGGGTCTGTTTTCCCTTGAAAACAGCTCTGGATTTTCAGACGTTTTGGTTGACTACGTGTGAACATACCCTAAATAATATTGCCGCTAATGACAGCCGGATGATAATGACATCTTATCTCCCCCGGCCTGATCCTGATAAAGGTCACAAGATGAGCACCGTCAGATCATCCGCGACGTCTTTATTGACTGCTTCCTGTTACTCGCCGTCGTTATTTATAGCGCTGTTATTGAAGGCCGCAACAGGAATACAGCAGTGATGTCTCTCATGTCTGTACTAACCTGAGTTGACACTCAACCTAAAGCAACATACAGTATGTAGTCTATTGTTCCCTGTTATCATCCATTTCAGGGGAGAGGGGTTCAATGAGGGGAAGTGCAGAAAAATCCTATCCCCATGATCACTACTTCATATTACATATGGGATGGGCACATAATAATCGTGGCAGGATAGAACTAGTGGAGCTATCACACTAATAAATGCTTATAGGGGTTGTCCAGGATTAGAAAAACATGGCTGCGTCCTTCCAAAAACAGCGCCACACCTGTCCACAGGTTGTGTGTGGTATTGCAGCTCAGCTATGTTGAAGTAAATGGGGCTGAGCTGCAATACCACACACAACCTGTGGACAGGTGTAGCGCTATTTTTGAGTCTGACTCCATTCTCCAAAAGTCATTATGTCTAAAGCCAGCCCTATAGCAAGGTGACAGAGCAATTTTCTGATTGGCTGCAATGCTCTTTTTCACAGTGAGGTGGCGAAAAAGAACAGCCCCATACAGTGTGTGAGACAGATGAACGCTGGGACCTGTCCGATACTCATTGCGGTGGCTGAGCACGACTCTCCGGAGTTCCACAGACAATCACAGCACTATTTTCAGGTAAGGATGGTCGTGCCCACCGATGAAGGATCTTACCATGGACATGACGGCTGAGATCACCTGTAGATGAAAATATTGTCTATGTGGGGGGTGTGGCTTAAAAATCCAATGCAGCTGATTGGTTATAAACAGGAGATATCGCCTCTTCTGACATGTCTATTATAGTAAATACTTATATCCCCCATAAAATAACAATTCTGGCACATTTTTTCTTAGAAACTACGTTGTGCCATTCCTCTGTTATTCCTCCTAGAAATGTATTAATAATTTAACAACTGGGTGTTACCATTCCTCTTGTAAAAGGGGCATGACCCCACACAGTCACTCTGTCAGCACTGATTGGACAGAAAGATTATCCAGAATTGTTATTTCATGAGGAATACAGGTATTTAATAAAAATTGACTTGTCAGGAGAGGTGAGACGTCCTGTATAACTCTTGATGAGGCTCAATGGCACCCATTGACCTAAAGAATCGATCTTGATCTTGTCGAAATTAGCCGTAACTGATATAGCCATAATCAAGTGGATAGGGCTGAGCTGCAGTACCAAACACATCCTGCGGACAAGAGGGGTGCTGTTTCTGTATGAAAAAAAAGCATACAATCCAACGAAATCTATTTTTACATTTATATGTACATGTAGAGATCCAGTCACTCAGCTTTCCCAGTGTCTGAATGGCAAACTAGTCTCGTTATGGGGCAATATTCTAAGGCGGGATGTGTCACTGAATAAGTAGGTTTTCCATTCAGGAATCTGGAAAAGCTGAGTCATTTCTCATCTCTTACCTTTCAGAGCCTGAAGGAATTGGGACTTGGTGTCTCCTATGAACATATAGATGGCGCTGATCACTTTGACGTTATAGAAAAGTTATCCCAAGAAGACTATGTCCTGACCCAGGTAAGTCAGCCGAGATCGTCTCGTGCAGCAGAGCCGAGATCGTCTCGTGCAGCAGGGCCGAGATCGTCTCGTGCAGCAGAGCCGAGATCGTCTCGTGCAGCAGAGCCGAGATCGTCTCGTGCAGCAGAGCCGAGATCGTCTCGTGCAGCAGAGCCGAGATCGTCTCGTGCAGCAGAGCCGAGATTATCCGATGTAGTACAGCCAAGATTGTCTGATGTAGTACAGCCAAGATAAAAATATAGATATAACACCAAAAACAAGAACCCACAGAGTCTATAAGTCAAATGCAAACACAGTCTTTTTATTCCATAAATGACAACAATTACATATACACAATATTAAAAATGAATCACAGATAACAAGAGGATCGCCAAAAAAGAGTAAGTATTCAGCAGATATTTCATTATACCAGAACAGATATCAATATGGGCCACAAAAAAGTGCATAGTGCAAAAGAGAAGTCAAGCATAGTCTGCATACTCTATCTAAGCCAGGGGTCTCAAACTCGGCCGGGTAAGTGGGCCGCATATAGAAAAAATGGGAAGTTGACGGGCCGCATTACTTTCAAGTTTGATACAATACAAAATTATTGTTAATCAATTAGTTATTTGAACTACTATAACACTATATTACTAAAATAATAATACTACATTACTATAATAATAGCGCTAGGTTTAAAATTTGAGATTTCTCCACGTGCTTATTTCAACAATCCAGCTTTCCAGTTTAAGTGTTGCCAAATGCAGTCCGGCGGCTCAGTTAGCACACATGTCAAGATTGGGCAGCCCCTTTTTAGATAGTGCCGCAGTGCCCTCTGTGGATGCTGCCGCAGTGCCCTCTGTGGATGCTGCCGCAGTGCCCTCTGTGGATGCTGCCGCAGTGCCCTCTGTGGATAATGCAACACACCCCTAGATAAGGCCACAGTGCCCTCTGCAGATAAGGCCACAGTGCCCTCTGCAGATAAGGCCACAGTGCCCTCTGCAGATAAGGCCACAGTGCCCTCTGCAGATAAGGCCACAGTGCCCTCTGCAGATAAGGCCACAGTGCCCTCTGCAGATAAGGCCACAGTGCCCTCTGCAGAGAAGGCCACAGTGCCCTCTGCAGAGAAGGCCACAGTGCCCTCTGCAGAGAAGGCCACAGTGCCCTCTGCAGAGAAGGCCACAGTGCCCTCTGCAGAGAAGGCCACAGTGCCCTCTGCAGAGAAGGCCACAGTGCCCTCTGCAGAGAAGGCCACAGTGCCCTCTGCAGAGAAGGCCACAGTGCCCTCTGCAGAGAAGGCCACAGTGCCCTCTGCAGAGAAGGCCACTGTGCCCTCTGCAGAGAAGGCCACTGTGCCCTCTGCAGAGAAGGCCACTGTGCCCTCTGTAGAGAAGGCCACTGTGCCCTCTGTAGATAATGCAACACACCCCTAGATAATGCCAGTGTCCTCTTCAGATACTGTCACACACCCACTTGTAGATAACGCCACAGTGCCCTCTGTAGAGGCTGCCCCAGTGCCCTCTGTAGAGGCTGCCCCAGTGCCCTCTGTAGAGGCTGCCCCAGTGCCCTCTGTAGAGGCTGCCCCAGTGCCCTCTGTAAAGGCTGCCCCAGTGCCCTCTGTAGAGGCTGCCCCAGAGCTGGAGTCCCAGGCAGAGCGCTAGTAGGCTCTTCCTGGGACTCCAGCTGTGCTCCTGACATCACTGGGACTCCTGCTCTGGGGAAGCCCCTAACATCATTGTTGATGTATGGACAGCGATGTCAGAGGCTTCCCCAGAGTCCCGGAGAGGAGCCGATAATAGCGCTCTGCCTGGGACTCCGCTCTGGGGAAGACCCTGACACACTGTCCATATATGGGCAGATATGTTAGGGAATTCCGCATTGTTCGGGAGCAGAGCCTATACTAGCGCTCTGCCCGGGACTCCGCTATGGGGAAGACCCTGACACACTGTCCACATATGGGCAGCGATGTCAGGGAATTCCACAGAGTCCCGGAGCAGAGCCGACACCAGCGCTCTGCTCGGGACTCCGGCTCTGGGGAAGCCCCAGACATCGCTGTTCATATGTGGACAGCGATGTCAGGGAATTCCACAGAGTCCAGGAGCAGAGCCGACACCAGCGCTCTGCTCCGCTCTGGGCAAGACCCTGACACACTGTCCACATATGGGCAGCGATGTCAGGGAATTCCACAGAGTCCCGGAGCAGAGCCGACACCAGCGCTCTGCTCGGGACTCCGGCTCTGGGGAAGCCCCAGACATCGCTGTTCATATGTGGACAGCGATGTCAGGGAATTCCAGAGTCTCGGAGCAGAGCCGATACTAGCGGCTCTGCGTCCCGCGGGCCGCAGTTGACAGCCCCAGGGGCCGCATGCGGCCCGCGGGCCGCGTGCTTGAGACCCCTGCTCTAAGCTATGTATATGGGCCTGTATTATTGGCAGTTACTATAGAGAGTCAAATATAGAGCCCATACTGCTGATTCCATTGAATTTAAAACTACCGATCATAAAGTGCTAAGTCCAAAAGAACAAACGCGGACATGACGTCAACAAATGATCAAGGTATTTACTTAATATATTGTTCACCTGGCGGATCTATATGTAATTGGTCCTTGTATAGGATAAATAGGAAGTATCTATTTGTAAGTGCCACCCCCAGACGAAGGCGGAAACGCGTTGGGGCCGGTCGCCATTCTTGAGTTCCAGCCACATGGGTCAGGACTCTATTCTCCACTTTAGATTTCCCCTGAAAACCTTTTGCACTCAGCACTTTATGATCGGTAGTTGTAAATTCAATGGAATCAGCAGTATGGGCTCTATATTTGACTCTCTATAGTAACTGCCAATAATACAGGCCCATATACATAGTTTAGAGTATGCAGACTATGCTTGACTTCTCTTTTGCACTATGCACTTTTTTTGTGGCCCATATTGATATCTGTTCTGGTATAATGAAATATCTGCTGAATACTTACTCTCTTTTGGCGATCCTCTTGTTATCTGTGATTCATTTTTAATATTGTGTATATGTAATTGTTATAATTTATGGAATAAAAAGACTGTGTTTTTACATTTGACTTATAGACTCTGTGGGTTCTTGTTTTTGGTGTTATATTATACAATAGGAGTACAGTCGTGTTACTTGGGAGGATTTATCATGTGAATGCCCTAGATATAGGTTCTATAAAAATATGGATGTAGCAGAGTCGAGATTGTCTGATGTAGGAGAGCTGAGATTGTCGGATGTACTAGAGCCGAGATTGTCAGATGCAGCAGAGCCTGTTTCACTTACAACATTACATTTTTGATGTTACCTCATTGACCTGTCCATGCTCCTTCTTTTTGCAGCTCATCCTAAAAATGATCTTGGATAAGTGACTTTTAAAGGGACGGTTACCCAGGCGCCGTATCCGTCATGTGTGATGACTTCACATTGTATAGGATGTCTATGTAGGATACCTGTATCCAATTATGAACTCGCCGGACCCCTCAGCACTGCCTATATATATTACTGCTGTCTTCTTATGTGGCGGGGGGTCTTAGTGCCCCCTCCCAGACATCAGACCCTTGTGCAACTGGAACATCTGACCCCTGGTAGCAACCACACTGCATCTCCCACTAAAATAAACGAATCTCCACTAAGTATAAGTCATCCTCTTCTGAATTACTTACAAATCTATTTGTCTGTTGTTATCTCCGTTTCTAGGAAAGCTGGGTGGCAACCAACATGGCGCTTCCATACATTGTTTTTGCGGCAAATGTATTTATAACAAGTAAGATTTGCCATTAAGGAGCCTGGGAAATCTGGGTGACAACTTGTCTAGTTATGCAGTGATACAGAAGCAGGGGAAGTAACACTGGATAACTATTCAGATTTGGTATTCAGGAGTCTGAAAAAGCTGGGGGATCTGTAATAGAAGTGGTAGTACTTGTCACCCAGCTTTCCTAGAAAAAGATATAACAAACACTTGCTTGACACTCTTATTTTCAGGTAATCGTTGGAGAAACGGTTTCTAACCAGAGAATCTACACCCAGCTTTTCCTGGTTCCTGAATAGTAATTTTACCTAGTTATTTAGCTATATAAGAGCAGAGAAAGTATTACTGTATAACATAGGCAGATTTGTTCTTCAGGGAAAGCTGGGTGATTACCCTTGTGGGAGCTAGGAAATAGAAAACACAGCGCCACATAGTGTAGATTACCCAGGTAGAATGAGGTGCAATATACAATTTGCTGCTCACCTTGGGTAAGAGGGTGATGAACAATTGAGAGAACCGTTGCTGCTGCTGCCAGGACTTAGGACCGGTGTTCCAGGGAAAACCGCAGAGGATGTGCTGATTATGCAGGAAAAAAAAGAGTCTCCAAGGGCGCTGCTGCACTAAGGACGCATTAGGCATGAAGGGTGAATAACATCAAAGACACATTTATTGAAAACAAGAGGCTACGCGTTTCAATGCCGCATTGGCATCTTCATCAGGCCTGAAGATGCTGGTGCGGCATTGAAACGCGTAGCCTCTTGTTTTCAATAAATGTGTCTTTGATGTCATTCACCCTTCATGCCTAATGCGTCCTTAGTGCAGCAGCGCCCTTGGAGACTCTTTTTTTTTTTTTTCCTGCATAATCAGCACATCCTTGTGGGAGCTGTAATGGAGGCCACACTGCTTGTCACCCAGCTTTCCCAGAAACAGATACAACAAAGAAGCATTTATCTTATATTTATAAGCAGCCTGATACTGTAGGGTTCACATACTTACAGGCGATTAATGGGTGGGATGCTGTGGCCAGGAATGTGTCTGTCCCCCCCCCCCCCTGCATCTAATCTCATTTATTGTAATCCCTGTCCTGGAAATGGTAGCAGGGTTAATGTTTGTCTATGGCTGACGAGGCGTCTTCTTCTTCCAGGAACACTTTGACTGTAATTATAACAAGAATCACCAGCCTTATCAGATCCTGGGAAAGCTGGGTGACAACCAATGGTGGCTATTACGACTACCACAGCTTTCCTAGACTCCGAATGGCAAATCTGACCACAAATCTCTCTACTGTTCTGATAGTTTGTTACAATGTATCAGTGCAGGTAAATGTATCAGCCTGGAGTTAACATAAGATCATCCGGACTGGATACAATTATAGCAACCCCTCAGCTGTGAGAAGTATTAGGTCTCTGAATGTAAACAAGGATGTTCCAGTCACTGACTGCAAGCTGAGATCTTAGCGAAGAATTGAAACACAAAGTATATTAGAAAGAAGAACTTTTCGTTATACAGAAGATTTATTTACATAAAAATGGATGTCCCCTAAGCTGCGAGTCCTACAAATTACTTCAGCCACAAATTACCCATGTCACCCCGTGCAGCAGCCATTATCAACCTATCAGGATTCCCATTTCATTTTCCAGGGTGTATAAAATTAAATCTGAGCTCTGATTGGTTGCAGTTTTGATATAAGCACTGACAAGAATCCCAACTGGTCACATTTCTACTTTACAGAATTGCATAATTATGTATTCTGGGGATTGATTCTACTTACAACCACAAGTATCTGCAGTTCTGTTGGCAGGATACAGGCTGCCATAAACAGCAGCGGGACCATCATCACTACCGGCTAAGGCCAGATTCACATGAACGCATGCAACATGCAAACGTCCAAGTTGCACCCGTGCAGGACCCGTTTTCACGGATCCGCATGGACTTGAGTCTCTTGAGGGACCTATGAAAACGGAAGAAAATAGGATGTGTTCTCTTTTTCAACTGACCCTTCAAACGGCCCCACGGTGAACGGCCCAATTGAAATACATTCATCCGTGTGACGGCCGTTGTTTTAAGATACGTCAATTGGACGTATACTATGGTTGTCATAACATTAAGACCACTGACAGGTGAAGTGAATAACATTGATGATCTGGTTATAATGGCGTCTGATAAGGGGTGGGGATATATTAGGCAGCAAGTGATCAGTCAGGTCTTAGGGTATGTTCACACGTACGTAATTGGAGCTGTTTTTCTATGGAGTCAATGGAAAACTACTCCAATTACGTCCCAAGAAGTGACAGGCACTTCTTTGACGCGGGCGTCTTTTTTACGCGCCGTCTTTTGACAGCGGCGCGTAAAAAAAATGACCGTCGGCACAGAACATCGTAAAGCCCATTCAAATGAATGGGCAGATTTTTGCCAGCGCATTGGAGCCGTATTTTCAGACGTAATTCGAGGTTAAAATGCCCGAATTACGTCCGGAAATAGTGTGTGTGAACCCAACCTTAAAGTTGATGTGTTGGACGCAGAAAAATGGAGAAGTGTAAGGCTGTGTTCACACGGCAAACAAAAAACGTCTGTTCAATACAGAGCACTTTTGAAGGGAAAAGAGCCTCTGATTTTCAGCCATTTTTTATTCATCAAGTGCTTTTTGAAGCGTTTTTTTACGGCCGTTTTTGGAGTTGTTTTTCTATTGACCCAATGAAAAACGGCTCCAAAAGAGGCTCAAGTAGTGACAGGCACTTCTTTTTTAGCCGCCGTTTTTACAAACGGCCGTGTAAAAACACCCCGTCTGAATGATCAGCTGTTTTTCCCCATTGAAATGGGCAGATGTTTGGAGGCGTTCAGCCTCCATATTTTCAGCCATTTTTTCGGGCGTTTACGGCTGAAAATAAGCCAAAATAAGCCGTGTGAACATGCCCTAAGGATCTGAGTTAGGGTATATTCACACGGCAACGCCAATTACGTCTGAAATTACGGAGCTGTTTTCAGGCGAAAACCGCTCCTGAATTTCAGACGTTTTGACAAGTGCACGCGTTTTTCGCTGCGTCTGTTACGGACGTAATTGGAGCTGTTTTTCATTGGAGTCAATGAAAAACGGCTCCAAAACGGCTCCAATTGCGTCCCAAGAAGTGACATGCACTTTGAGGCGGGCGTCTTTTAACGCGTCGTGTTTTGACAGCGGCGGGTAAAAAAAAAAAAAAAAAGCCTGTCTGCACAGAACACCGTAAGACCCATTGAATTCAATGGGCAGATGTTTGCCGACGGTTTGGAGCCGTCTTTTCGGACGTAATTCGAGACGTAAGGCTCATTAATTGTGTGTGTGGGGAGTGAAGACTAGCCCGTCTGGTCCGATCCTACAGTAGCAAAAATTGCTGAAAAACTTTACTGCTGTATATGATAGAAAGGTTTCAGAACATGCAGAGCATCGCAGCTTGTATATGGGGCTGCCAGTCAGAGTGCCCATGCTGCCCCCTGTCTACTGCCGAAAGGGCCTACAATAGGCACGTGAGCATCAGAACTGGACCATGGGGCAATAAAAGAAGGCCGCCTGATCTGATGAGTCCTGTTTTATTTTACATCATGTGGGTGGCCGGGTGCGTGTGCGTGTGCGTGTGCGTCGCTTACCTGGGGAAGAAATAACAGAAGGATGCATTGTGGGAAGAAGGTGCCGGCGGAGGCAGTGTGATGCTTTGGGCAATGTTCTGCTGGGAAACCTTGTGTCCTGCCATTCATATGGATGTTACTATGACACGTACCACCGACCTAAACATTGCTGCAGACAAGTACCCCCCTTCATGGCAGCGGTGTTCCCTAATGGCATTGCCCTCTTTATGAAGGATAATGCCCCCGCCACACCGCAAATATTGTTCAGGAATGGTCTGAGGAACATGACAAAGAGTTCACGTCGTTGTTGACTTGTCTACAAATTCCCCAGATCTCAATCCGATCCTCTGTGGGAGGTGCTAGAAAACCAAGTCTGATTCGTGGAGGTCGCACCTCACAACCAGGGTTGCCAACCATCCGTAAATTTACGGACAGTCCGCAAAAATGGGTGTTTTTTTCTGTCGTCCGTAGAGTCCGGCAGGAAAAAGCAACGTCTGGGATTTTCGGCAGTCTCCCGCCAAAATTCACATGCGCAGTGAAAAGGTATAGTATGCCGCGGCCAGGCATATATTTTCAGATTCTGTGGAACCTGAAAATATGCAGGCCGGCCGCTGCCAAGTGAGGTCGGTGCTGGAAGTGGACCAATCCAGTCACCTGACATGAGGTCAGGTGACTGGTCCAGTCCTGTGCTGTCGCTGACCTCATTCAAAGTGATCCTCCGCCGCTTCGCTGCATGACCACCTCCTGACGGTGAGTGGTGTCAGACAGAGCGGAGAGTGGTAGCGGTAGGCTACCGCTCTCCGCTCTGTTTGCACTAATTACAAGGGAAGAGCTGTGTGGCTATCTACAAGGGGGGAGCTGTGTGTCTATCAACAAGGGGGGAGCTGTGTCTATCAACAAGGGGGGGAGCTGTGTGTCTATCAACAAGGGGGAGCTGTGTGGCGCTATCTACAAGGGCGGGCTGTGTGTGGCGCTATATACAGGGGGGGCTGTGTGTGGCGCTATATACAGGGGGGGCTGTGTGTGGCGCTATATACAAGGGCAGGCTGTGTGTGGCGCTAGATACAGGGGGCCGTGTGTGGCGCTATATACAAGGTCGGGCTGTGTGTGGTGCTATATACAGGGGGGCTGTGTGTGGCGCTATATACAGGGGGGTTGTGTGCGGCGCTATATACAAGGGCGGGCTGTGTGGCACTATATACGGGGGGCTGTGTGTGGCGCCATATACAAGGGTGGGCTGTGTGTGGCGCCATATACAAGGGTGGGCTGTGTGTGGTGCTATATACAGGGGAGGCTGTGTGTGGCGCTATATACAGGGGGGGCTGTGTGTGGCGCTATATACAGGGGGGCTGTGTGTGGCGCTATACAAGGGCAGGCTGTGTGTGGCGCTAGATACAGGGGGCTGTGTGTGGCGCTATATACAAGGTCGGGCTGTGTGTGGTGCTATATACAGGGGGGCTGTGTGTGGCGCTATATACAGGGGGGTTGTGTGCGGCGCTATATACAAGGGTGGGCTGTGTGGCGCTATATACGGGGGGCTGTGTGTGGCACCATATACAAGGGTGGGCTGTGTGTGGTGCTATATACAGGGGGGGCTGTGTGTGGCGCTATATACAAGGGCAGGCTGTGTGGCGATATATACGGGGGGCTGTGTGTGGCACCATATACAAGGGTGGGCTGTGTGTGGCGCTATATACAGGGGGGGCTGTGTGTGACGCTATATACAAGGGCAGGCTGTGTGTGGCGCTAGATACAGGGGGCCGTGTGTGGCGCTATATACAAGGTCGGGCTGTGTGTGGTGCTATATACAGGGGGGCTGTGTGTGGCGCTATATACAGGGGGGTTGTGTGCGGCGCTATATACAAGGGCGGGCTGTGTGGCACTATATACGGGGGGCTGTGTGTGGCGCCATATACAAGGGTGGGCTGTGTGTGGCGCCATATACAAGGGTGGGCTGTGTGTGGTGCTATATACAGGGGAGGCTGTGTGTGGCGCTATATACAGGGGGGGCTGTGTGTGGCGCTATATACAGGGGGGCTGTGTGTGGCGCTATACAAGGGCAGGCTGTGTGTGGCGCTAGATACAGGGGGCTGTGTGTGGCGCTATATACAAGGTCGGGCTGTGTGTGGTGCTATATACAGGTGGGCTGTGTGTGGCGCTATATACAGGGGGGTTGTGTGCGGCGCTATATACAAGGGCGGGCTGTGTGGCGCTATATACGGGGGGCTGTGTGTGGCACCATATACAAGGGTGGGCTGTGTGTGGTGCTATATACAGGGGGGGCTGTGTGTGGCACTATATACAGGGCGGGCTGTGTGTGGCGCTATATACAGGGGGCTGTGTGTGACGCTATATACAAGGGCGGGCTGTGTGTGGCGCAAGATACAGTGGGCTGTGTGTGGCGCTATATACGGGGGGCTGTGTGTGGCGCCATATACAAGGGTGGGCTGTGTGTGGCTCTATATACAGGGGGGGGCTGTGTGTGGCGCTATATACAGGGCGGGCTGTGTGGCGCTATATACAGGGCGGGCTGTGTGTGACGCTATATACAGGGCGGGCTGTGTGTGACGCTATATACAGGGCGGGCTGTGTGTGGCGCTAGATACGGGGGGGGGGCTGTGTGTGGCGCTATAAACGGGGGAGCTGTGTGTGGCGCCATATACAAGGGTGGGCTGTGTGTTGGCGCTATATACAGGGGGTTGTGTGTGGCGCTATATACAGGGCGGGCTGTGTGTGACGCTATATACAGGGGGGCTGTGTGTGACGCTATATACAGGGGGGCTGTGTGTGACGCTATATACAGGGGGGCTGTGTGTGACGCTATATACAGGGGGGCTGTGTGTGGCGCTATATACAGGGGGGGCAGTGTGGCGCTATATACAGGGGGGGGCTGTGTGTGGCACTATATACAGGGGGGGGGCTGTGTGTGGCGCTATATACAGGGGGGGCTGTGTGTGGCGCTATATACAGGGGGGGCTGTGTGTGGCGCTATATACAGGGGGGGTTGTGTGTGGCGCTATATACAGGGGGTGGTGTGGCGCTATATAAAGGGGGGGCGGTGCGTGGCGCTATATACAGGGGGGGCTGTGCGTGGCGCTATATACAGGGGGGGCTGTGTGTGGCGCTATATACAGGGGGGGGGCTGTGTGTGGCGCTATATACAGTGGGCTGTGTGCCGCTACATACAGGTGGGCTGTGTGTGGCGCTACATACAGGGGGGCTGTGTGTGGCACTAGATACAGGGGGGCTGTGTGTGGTGTTATCTGCAGGTAGCACGGTTAGTTACTGATGGGGCACTTTTATTGTGTCGAGCACTGAGGGATCATTATCTAGGGCACTGTGGATTACGAGTTTGTTTAGAGGATGGGGTATAGGAGGGGAGGGTGCTGGAAAAGTGAGAAACCAACATGTCTGTGTGTCAATTTCTGCAGAGATGAGTCGTGGCTGGAATAAGTCATCACAGTGGTCTGGGCCGGATGGAGAAAAAAGGGAAAGTGAACGACTCTAATCAGAGAAAACATCACCTGAGTGAGCGGGGGAAGCTACAAGCGGAGCTGTGATTGGTGAGTCACTCCTAGAACACTGCACAGGAAACGATTTTGTAATGTGTCTGTAAACATTTTGATCAATTGAAAAAAAAACGCTTCAAACAAGCTGCGCGTTTCTCTTCTGCCTCCCATTTATTTCAATGGCATGTCAGAGGCGAAAACCGCTCCAAAAAAGAGCATGTCGCTATTTTTTTATTCGAGCAGTCAGGAGCCATCTGGGTAATAAAAAAATGTCTCTGCTTCCCATTGAAATCAATAGAAGGTGATTTAGGGTGTTTTTGGCGCTGATTCCAACGCAGTTTGAGTCAAAATCAGCTCCAAAAAACAATATAAGAGCTACCCCTACGGTTACCCCTACAGTTCCTGATGGTGCAGCATTGACGTGACCAGCAGCTGAGGCTGGTACCCTGTTCGGAACGGTTGTCAAATTTCGTGTTAATGACCGCACGTTGTAGAACGGCTATTTACCTGAAAAATCGTGTGGCCGAAAGGGTGTACTTATTAATAGCCAAATAATTTTGCAGGTAAACAGCCGTTATACAACGTGCAGTCATTAACACAAAATTTGACAACCGTGCCGAACAGGGTACCAGCCTCGACTGTTGGCTACGTTACCCGGCCTTATACTCCAGTGCTGAATTCATAATTCTGAAGGTTGTTGTTGGAAACAATAAGCATGCTTACTATACATTACATTTTTATACTCCAGAGCTGAATTCATAATTCTGAAGGTTGTTGTTGGAAACAATAAGCATGCTTACTATACATTACATTTAAAACTCTGCTATTTTCTATTAATATCACTGGAGAGAAAAGAATCTCTACCAAGCTGGAGTCAATAAAAGATGAATGTCAGGAATGACCAGTCAATAAAGTTTATTTAAGATGACGTCACAGCGTGTAGCGTCATGCCGCAGTGCATTCCGGGTTCTGTAGTTCTTATACAAGGCGGAACTTAGGCTGGGTCATTAAGAGCAGAGCTTTTCCCGTGGTGCTTTGCACCGTGACGTCAGAACAGCGCTAGTTTTAAATTGTGCGCCATGGATATGAAGTCTCCGTTCGTCCTGCCGGCTGCTAAGCACGGAGAGCCCGCGGTACCGGACGAATGGCGCCTTTACCTGCTAGACACCCGGGTCCAGACCTTCAGCAACTGGCCGTTCACCGAGGGCTGCGCCTGTACACCGGAAATGGTAAGCGGAAGACCAGAGTCCCTGAAGTTCCCATGTTCCCTACGTACAGGGAAAGTATCTTAAATTTTTTTTCCTGGTTCAATGATTTTGGGGAAATACTTTCTTAATAATTACAATGATCGGGGAGCCCTGAGGAGAATGAAGCTGAAAACACCCGAGAAAAATGAATGGGCACAAAAAAAGGGCGTCAAAGTGGTCAACTAAGATGAGTAATAGGTGTGTGATCGGTGGGGGTCCCTGCCAATCAAGAGAACGGGGGTCCTGAACGACCGTGCACATGCTTGACCGCCGAGATGTTTGGTCAGGGATCCCTAAATCTAGATTGGAGGGGCCCCCGTGTTCAAACACTTATCACCTATCCTATGGATAAGCTGATATGGTGGAATAACCCCTTTAAAGAGGTTTTCCCATGATCAATATTGGCTATGGAATATGTGATCTGTGGGGGTCTGACCGCTGGGACCACCACTGCTAGAGGGGGTTTTACACTGGGCGATTATCGGGCAGACGAGCGTTCGTATGACGCGATTTGCCTAGAATTGTCCTGTGTAAACGGGAACGATCAGCAGATGAAGGAGCAAACGCTGGATCATCTGCTGGGCGTATAGTTTTAAAAAAAGTGAAATATTATCGTTGTCGGCAGCACATCTCGGTGTGTAAACAGGGAGACACGCTACCGACATGATGATAATATATGGGGAGGAGTGATCGGAGTAATGACCGCTCGCCCCCATCCATAGCTCTGTGTAACAGGAGCAAACTAGCCGATCAACAATCTCTCGTTGATTGGTGCTCGCTGCACCGGCCGGTGTAAAAGGCCCCTTACCGCGCAGTTCCTGGGTGCCCCATTGGAATGGAGCAGCGGTTTACACGGCTCCATTCATTTCTATAAGGCTTTGGGCCACTGAGTTTATGCTGCAGGCCCAGAGAGATTGATGACCCACTTCAAATTCAAGTAGTGTCCAGGCGGCCCAAAGTGGTTCTGGGCAAACAAGCTGGCATCAAAGTGGGCACATGGCCACTGATTACTGTTTTGAATAAGCAACTGGTGTGTACAAAGGGTTAGGCCAGGGCTACAGCGAAACTTCTTTTTTTAGTTCTACGTATGCCCAATGCACACGACCGTGCAAAAACGTACCCATTCACTTCCATTGAACGCGGACACCTTTCCGTATCGCTATGGATGAGTGTCCGTGCTGCAGAACTGTGCTGGGAGAGAGTGTCCGTTCTTGGTCTGCAATTGCAGCACGGACTGCTCCGCAGAAGTCTATGGAGGAAGCCAAAATTGCGGATGACTACGGAGCCGCAAATACGGATAGCCATCTGCAAATACAGAAGTGTTGCTAAGCGACACAAAAGGGATTTCCCATCAACCAGGCCTCCTTCTTTGCGGAGTCGTATATACGGATGCACTACGGACCGTATTTGCGGATACTATTCAGCAGACATGGGTACGTTGCTGATGACTATAAAGCAATACGGCACTGTATTTACGGTCAGTATTTGCTTATACGGTCATGTGCATGGGGCCCACATGGCCGTGCCCGTAATCACGGCTCACGTTTGCGAGCATGGACGATCGCATTTTTGAGCACGGCTCATAAAAACTGAAAAGTAGGACATGCGCCATAATTCCCGGCACGGTTCTACGGTACTGACGCCTATCCGTACCGATACGGAAAGGTGTCCACGGCCAATAGAATCGGACGGGCCCGTAATTGCCGACCGTATTACGGCCCACAATTACGGAGATTGTTTTTAATTTTTTTTTACAGTTGTGTGCATGGGGCCTCATTTTGGGTTGTTGAGTGACAGCTGCAGTCCACAAGATTGCGTGCAACTCAATGCGTTCATGTGGACTGTAGCTCAATAGTTAAAATCCATCAGCAGTGCCACAAAGTGTCGGCCTACCAGTTACTTATTCAAATCAGTGGCCGTCTGCCAACTTTGATGCCAGCTTTTATGCTCCGAACCACTTTGGTCCAGTCTGGTCTCAACCTGCGAATCTCTCTGGGCCTACAGTGTGTACTCAGTGGCCCTATGTTATTTAACCCTTTAAATCGCACTTTTGGTTGCCCACTTGATTCCACATTTTGTGCCAATTTATTCCTATTTTTGGGCTGCGTTCAACTTTATTCTCCTCAGGGCACCGGGTCATTGTAATTTAAGTTCTACATAGTCACTGAACCAATAAAAATACTTTGAATATGAAACCAACTTCAGCATCGAGTGTCTGTCTATAGGGGTGCGTGTGTATATAATCTGATCCTTACATAGGTGTGTGTATCTGCTTGGCGTCACATAGGTGAGCGGGCAGAATCTCCATCCATGCTCCACTGCAGGTTCAGTCTGCTGAGATGCTGGGAGCTGTAGTACATCCATCCTGAATATAGAGCTGTAGACAGGGCAGTACAGACATGACTGTTGTCGGGGACACGGCCGCAATTGGATCAATATAATTAGAGGACGAGTGACTGTGGCCGGCGCTGGAGCTGCTTTCTATCTGTTCTTTACATCCAGTATCTACAGTGCAATGATTTATTTTAAAAGCCCCTGCCACTCACTGTCTCCCTGATGCCTGTCCAGAGCCCTTGCCAGGTTCTTTTCTCCTTGACCTCGCCCCCACATAGCCCTGCCACAGTGACCCCTTTACCAGGAGATTTTGCCATATTGTCTTTACACCATCTCTCCTGTCAACATGGCGGCCCTGGTTGTAGATCTAGTCACTCACCACTGCTTTTCTCATGACAGATGGCTGCGGCCGGCTTCATCCACCGTCCCAGTGGGAACAGCCCTGATGTCGCACAGTGTTTCTTCTGCCTAAAGGAGCTGGAAGGATGGGAACCAGAGGACGACCCCATGTAAGTGTCATGTGTGGAGATAAGATAAGGGATCCCTGGCGCTTTTGTATCCTTGGGGCACATTAAGCTGAGTGACGGGTGCGGGGGTGTTGTAATGGCGGCCATATTTGTCGGAGGTGCCACTTTTATATACAACTTCTATATACAACCCTTCCAGGAAAGAACATAAGAAACATTCCTCTGCCTGTCTGTTCATTGCCCAGAAGAAAAAGGCTGAAGAGATGACACTCATGGAGTTCCTGAAGCTGGACAGGGAGCGGATGAATATTAAAATGGTGAGAGAATCCATTGATCAATCAAGCCTGGCAAAGAGTTGAAGGGGCCAATCAGATTTTAGCACCCCCCCCCCCAAACAATCAAAGTTGGACTCCGTATGGTATGGGGATGAACAATCCCCGAGACTCTTTGGGGGAGATATAGCAAAACTAGTGCATAGGAAAAAAATGGGTTGGTTTATCAAAGCAACCTATCAGGGCTCACTGTGGTGGACACTATTTCCTTAGCACACTATGATTGGCAGAGGAGGTCAGGTGACACTACTCTGCGTGTATATGCGGTAAAGTGTACACCGGATGCTGCGTCCGTCTCCGCTCAGGCCTTCAACTAGGGACAACTGTAGTTGTGCCTGGAGTGTTTATTTAATGGGGATACCCAGGAGTAGAGTAACAGCGCCACACCTGTCCACAGGTTATCTGTAGTATTACAGTTCCCTTCCATTCTCTTCAATGGAACTGACGTGCTCTGTCCTGGGTGGCAGACTTGGGTTTCACAGGTGAGGTCCTTACTGAGCAGCCTGGCAGGCAGGCAGACACTTGTCTCATGGGCACTAGTATAACTTCGGTCAGTCTGGCGTTGGGGCACTTCTCGGTGCCCCATTTCCAGAGGGTGCTATTTATTAGGGTAATGTTTCTTATATCCTGTCCAATTTATTATTTTACAGCAAAAAGTGAAGAGCCAGCACATCGAGAGGTTCCAGAGGTCGGCACAGAAGGTGAGAGAAGTGCTGGAAAAGCTGAGTAAAGATGAATGATCGCCTCCTCCCCCGCTCTCCTTTGTATATTTTCTTGTGTGTTCCATTGTATAGAAACCTTTACCTAAAAATGTACTGCTGGCTGTGAGCAGAGTAAGGGCATGTTCACACTGCCTATTTTCAGCCGTTTTTCAAGCCCTAATTACCCTGAAAAACACCCAACAATATGGAGGCTGAACGCCTCCAAACATTTGCCCATTGATTTTCAATGGGTAAAACTGCGTTTCCTTCCACAGGGTGTTGTTTTTTTTTTTCTTTTTAACGTGACCGTTTGTAAAAATAGTGCCTAAAAAAAACTCACCGTAAAGTGCGTGTCAATTTTTGAACCGTTTTTTTTTGATTCAATAGAAAAACCGCTCCCCAAAAAACGTTCGTAAAAAAAAATGCATTAATAAACGCTTGATGCTTTAACAACGGCTGAAAATCAGGGACTGGTTTCCCTTGACAACAGAGCAGTGTTTTATGTGAACATGGCTTAATAGAGGTCACCAAGTTATTCCCGTCCTGTATACTGCTGTATATTTCCATTGCATATTTCTAATAAATGTTTTGTTTCTTAACGGAGTGTAATGTCTATTCTGCTCCTTATTTCTCGTTGGGAAAGCTGGGTGACAACCAATATTACGGCCCCTCACCCAGCGGAACTACTGGAGTCAATGATCTGACCCTGCAAATTTGGTGACCATATTGACTTCCCCAGTGAGAGTACAACTTTAGGGTTTCCCTCATATGAACGTTATAAAGGGGGGACGGGGACTCATGCATTACATGGACGGCTGTTCATCTGAATGGCTGGCATGTGGCGGGTAATGTGTGGCGGCTCACACTGCTGAGTTGATTACAGAAGTTGGACCTACACTATATTTATTTTTCTTCTACAAAAAGGGGTTAGTCATAGGACAGCTTAACCCCTTCCCGACATCCGCCGTATATATACGGCGCTGTCGGGAGGTGCTTCTCGCAAAGCGCCGTATATGTACGGCGCAGTGATGGTGCGGGCTCAGGAGCAGAGCCGGCACCATCACCGCGGGGTGACAGCTGTATTATACAGCTGGCACCCTCCTGTAACTGCCAGGACCGGAGCTATTCTCCGATCCGGCAGATTAACCCCTCAGATGCTGCGCTCAATAGAGCGCAGCATCTGATAGGTTTTCACCCGATCGGCAACCCAGTGATGCAATCGCTGGGTCGCTGTGGCAATCGGACGCCAGAAAATGGCGTCCGAGTCTGCCTTGTACGGGAGCCGATGAGGACCCGCCTGCGGCGCGTCCTCATAGGCTTGCTGTCAGTGAATAACTGACAGCGCTAATACACTGCACTACGTATGTAGTGCAGTGTATTAGAGTAGCGATCGGGGCATCAGGCCCTCATGTCCCCTAGTGGGACAAGTCAAAAAAGTTAATAAAAATGTGGTAAAACAATAAAAACACACACATTTCAAATAAAAATAAAGCTAAACTCACTTTTTTCCCATAGTAAGTCTTTTATTATGGGAAAAACCGTAAAAATCAAAAAAACTATACATAATTGGTATCGCCGCGTCCGTAACGACCCAAACTACAAAACTATTATGTAATTTATCCCGCACGGTGAACGCGGTAAAAAAAACCATGAAAAACAACGCCAGAATCTTTGTTTTTAGGTCACGTCTCCTTCCAAAAAATGTATAAAAAGGTGATCAAAGTCACATTTACTCCAAAATAGTACTAATAAAAAATGACAATCCGTCCCGCAAAAAAAAATCCCTGACACCGCTTTGTGCACGCAAAAATAATAAAGTTATGGGTCTTAGAATGTCGACACAGAAAACAAATGATTTTATAAAAAGTGATTTTATTGTGAAAAAGCTGCAATACATAAAAAAACTATATAAATTTGGTATCGCCGTAATCGTATCGACCCGCAGAATAAAGCTAACATGTAATTTAGGGCGCACTGTGGATGCCGATAAAAAAACCAATAAAAAACTATTCCAGAATTGCTTGTTTTTGGTAATTTCCTTTACCAAAAAAATGAAATAAAGTGATCAAAAAGTCGTATGTGTTCTAAAATGGTACCAATAAAATCTACAGCCCGTCTCGCAAAAAACAAGCCCGCACACCGCTCAATCAGCTGAAAAACAAAAAAGTTACGGCACTAGTAATGCGGTGATGAAAAACATCTCAATGCGCAGGCCGGAGGGGAAGATTCCTTCAGATTCAGGACCATGGTATTTAGGAACTAGGAAAGGGAAGGGACATCGCACATCCGCTGGAAGCGAGGGCGCCCGTATTATATCAGCGCAAAACTTTCCCAGTAATATTTCCCAAACTACGAAGGAGAAAAAGTCCCCAAAAGGTGCAGTGTAAAGAGTGTTACAAAAGGGGGATAAGAAAGAAAACCGTTTATCAGTGTGACACCGGCCTGTGCATAACGGATCGCTTCACATCGTAACCCACACCTATGGATAATTGTATTATTTACCCCATTATTATACCCTCTTATTATGCCCTGATGTACTCCGCACAGATTACATATACCCCTGATGTACTCCGCACAGATTACATATACCCCTGATATACTCCGCACAGATTACATATACCCCTGATATACTCCGCACAGATCACATATACCCCTGATATACTCCGCACAGATCACATATACCCCTGATATACTCCGCACAGATCACATATACCCCTGATATACTCCGCACAGATTACATATACCCCTGATATACTCCGCACAGATTACATATACCCCTGATATACTCCGCACAGATTACATATACCCCTGATATACTCCGCACAGATTACATATACCCCTGATATACTCCGCACAGATTACATATACCCCTGATATACTCCGCACAGATTACATATACCCCTGATATACTCCGCACAGATTACATATGCCACATTATAAACTGAAATACCAGCAAAACCCCAAACAGAACTATTACCAAGCAAAATCCATGCTCAAAATGGCGGTCTTTCCCTTCTTAGCCCTACAGTGTGCCCAAACAGCAATTTATGGCCACATGTAAGGCATTACCATACCCGGGAGAACCTGCTTAAAAATTTATGGGGTAAGATTCTCTAGGGGCACAACATCTTGTGCGGTGAATGGGCAGATCAGTGGAGAAATTGCAATTTTCACTTTGCACCATCCACTGCGTATTCATTTCTGAAAAACACCTGTGGAGTCTAAATTCTCACTACACCCCTTGATAAATGCCTTTAGGGGTGTAGTTTCTAAAACGGGGTCACTTTTGTTTGGTACATCAGGGGTTTTGCAAATGCAACATGGCGTCCGCAAACCATTCCAGCAAAATCTACGCTCCAAAAGATAAATACCGCTCCTTTTCTTCTGAATGCTCCCATATACGTAAACAGCCGATTATAACCACATATGGGGCGTTACTGTACTCGGGAGAAATTACTTTACAAATGTTGGGGGGCTTTTTCTTCTCTATTCCTTGCAAAAATGAAAAATGTGTATCTTAAACTACATCTTGTTGGAAAAAAAAATTATTTTTCATTTTCATGGCTTAATTCTAATTAATTCAGCAAAAAACCTTTGGGATCAAAATTTTCACTATACCCCTAGATGATTCCTCAGGGGGTGCAGTTTCCCAAATGGAGTCACTTTTGGGGTGTTTCCACTGTACTAGTACTACAGGGGCTCAGCAAATATGACATGACACCCAGAAACCATTCCAAAATCCAAATGGTGCTCCTTCCATTCTGAGCCCTACCGTGTGTCCAAACAGATGTTTGTGACCACATGTGGGGTATTTTTTTACTCGGGAGAAGTTGCTTTACAAATGTTGCGGTGCTTTTTCTCCTTCAGTCCTTGTGGAAATGAAAAAAAAAAATACCTAAACCTACATTTTCTTTGAAAAAAATGTAGATTTTCATTTTTACGGCCTACTTACAATAAGTTCTGTAAAAAAACTGGCTGGTCAAAATGCTTGCTACACCCCTAGATAATTTCCTCATGGGGTGTAGTTTCCAAAATGGGGTCACTTGTTGGGGGTTTCCTCTGTTTTATCCCCTCAGGGGCTTTGTAAATGTGACATGGCCTCCGCAAACCATTCCTGCTAAATTTGAGTTCCAAAAGCCAAATGGCGCTCTTTCCCTTCTAAGCCCTGCCGTGTGTCCAAACAGCTGTTTATTACCACATGTGAGGTATTGTTTTACTCGGGAGAAATTGCTCTACAAATGTTGTTGTGCTTGTTCTACTTTAGTTCTCTTGGAAATGAAAAAAAATTAGCTAAACCTACATTTTATTTGAAAAAATGTAGATTTTCATTTTCATGACCTAGTTCCAAAAATTTTTGCAAAAAAACTGGCCGGTCAAAATGCTTGCTACACCCCTAGATAAATTCCTTGAGGGGTATAGTTTCCAAAATGGGGTCACTTGTTAGGGGTTTCCACTGTTTTGTCACCTCAGGGGCTTTGCAAATGTGACATGGCCTCCGCAAACCATTCCTGCTAAATTTGAGCTCCAAGAGCCAAATGGCGCACTTTCCATTCTAAGCCCTGCCGTGTATCCAAACAATCGTTTATTACCACATGTGGGGTATTGTTTTACTCGGGAGAAATTGCTCTACAAATGTTGTTGTGCTTGTTCTACTTTAGTTCTCTTGGAAATGAAAAAAAATTAGCTAAACCTACATTTTATTTGAAAAAATGTAGATTTTCATTTTCATGGCCTAGTTCCAAAAATTTTTGCAAAAAAACTGGCCGGTCAAAATGCTTGCTACACCCCTAGATAAATTCCTCGTGGGGTGTAGTTTCCAAAATGGAGTCACTTTTGGGGGATTTCCACTGTTTTAGTTCCACTAGACCTGTTCAAAGCGGATATGGTGCCTAAAATATATTCTAATAAAAAGGAGGCCCAAAATCTACCAGGTGCTCCTTTGCTTCTGAGGCCGGTGTTTCAGTCCAGTAGCACACTAGGGCCATATGTGGGATATTTCCTAAAACTGCAGAACCTGGGCAATAAATATTGAGTTGCATTTCTTGGGTAAAACCTTCTCTGGTACAAAAAAAATGGATTCAAAATGAATTTCTGGAAAAAAATAATGAACTTTGTAAATTTCACCTCTACTTTGCCTTCATTCCTGTGCAACGTCTAAAGGGTTAAGAAACTTTCTAAATGCTGTTTTGAATACTTTGATGGGTGCAGTTTTTAAAATGGGGTGACTTATTGGGGGTTTCTAATATCTAAGGACCTCAAAGCCACTTCACAACTGAACTGGCCCCTGTAAAAATAGCATTTTGAAATTTTCTTGAAAATGTGAGAAATTGCTGCTAAAGTTCTAAGCCTTGTAACGTCCTAGAAAAATAAAATGATGATCAAAATATGATGCCAATATAAAGTAGACATATGGGGGATGTTAGTTAGCAAGATTTTTGTGTGGTATAACTGCCTGTCTTACAAGCAGATACATTTAAATTGAGAAAAATGCTAATTTTTGCAATTTTTCGCTAAATTTTGGTCTTTTTCACAATTAAATACTGAATGTATCGGGCAAATTTTGCCAGTAACATAAAGTCCAATGTGTCACGAGAAAACAATCTCAGAATCGCTTGGATAGGTAAAAGCATTCCGGAGTTATTACCACATAAAGTGAAACATGTCAGATTTGAAAAATGAGGCTCTGTCAGGAAGGTCCAAAGTGGCCAAAGAGGGAAGGGGTTAATACAGGGAAAAGTTTGCGATGTATGTATTGACTTTCACTTTTTTTTGGCCATCAGGTGGCGTAAGTGCTTTTGTTCACTACTGATGAACGTGGCCATTGGTCTAGATGAGTGGATACAATATGCCGGGGGGTTGGCAGGAGCTGTAATAGGGTTTGCGGACCAGACTCTATATAGAATGCAATGAAAGCAGCCTCCTCCTTTACAGCCGCTGTTAAGTATACGCTGTAAGATATACACACTATCCAGCAGCAGGACACTATGGATTCCACATTAATATGAATTTAGGATATGAAGTGTAACATTCAAATACTTCAGCTGTAATAAAACTGACAGGAGGGAGTGGCCTGACACTGGGATTCAAACACCAAAAAAAAATAACCTGGTCATGCTCCACCCCTGCACTAGACGTAACTGGAAACTGGGGCCATATATACCAAACTGCTGCATCATATTTTTTTACCTTAAAAGGTCTGTACAGGATTGGAAAAAACATGGCTGCTTTCCACAAGCAGCGCCACACCCGCCCATGGGTTGTTTGGTATTGCAGACCAACTCCACTAAACTGAATGGGGCTGGGTTGCAAATGCAATACCATACACAACCTGTGCACAGATGTGGCAGTAGGGTACCTGCTCTCTGCTTAGTGGATACAATAGCTGTAGCCAGATGGGAGCTGGAATGTTGCAGACTTCTGCTGTATAGTGTAGCGCTGACTTGTGCCCTCTCCACACTGCCTGATGTGCTCCCATCATTGGGTGAGTGTGTATACGTTCCTTTATTATACATTCATGTTCAATCACTGGTTATTATACAATAAAGAAAACTATGCTGCAACGGGTGTAAAAGTTTTAATACTGTCTAGCGACAATCACCCCCTCCTGGGTGCCTCTGGCTATGCCTGGAGTACCCCAGTTTTGTATTTTTGCAGCACCCACTTGAGCTTCTCCAGTGCCCGCATGGTGTACTCTGTGGAGATGTCACGATGCCAGACAAGCCGCACTGTCTGAGGTGAGATGGCGAGCGCTTTCACTGCCACGCCGGCCTGCTGGTCGCCTGCCCTCAGCTGATCACACAGTTCCTGTCCTGACAGCGGTGCCGTGACTGTAAGCAGCACCATGTTACTCTCCACCACCGCAGGGTCGGCCGAGCAGATGGATGACCCGAGCTCCTGCACCGCTGGGAAGAAACATGAAAAATCCAGGTCACATCAACTAGCAAAATGGCTGCATGGAAAGACACATGCGCTGGGCCTTTAAATGGGTAAGAGATGATCATTCAGGTAGTGGGTTTGATTTATGCTCTTCCTTTAAAGGGGTATTCCCCTGTTAAGCATTTGACATTGCCACAGGATTACAAATACCCGGGAACAGGTACAAAAGGAGCGCTGTATGTTCATGCAGCCCCTTACCGTGGGCGAATGCCTTGGCATTCTGATGATCTAACTTCACATTCTCTTTGGCATGTTTCAATGCCACCAGTCCAGCAGCAGCGAGTACGCCAGCCTGGCGCATTCCTCCTCCAAGCATCTTCCTTGCCCGGCGCGCCTCAGCAATAAACTCTGCTTTCCCCCCAATTAACGAACCCACTGGCGCGCCAAGGCCCTGCAACCCAACATGAGAATTCTGTTCAGATCCCGTCCATCTTTTGAAATATATATTTTTTTCATTAATTCTTTACCTTTGAAAGACACAGTAACACTGAGTCAGAGAATCGGACAATCTCTGCTGGCTCCACCCCCAGCGCCTCCGCAGCGTTAAATAATCGCGCCCCATCTAGATGGATCTTCAGTCCGTAGCGATCTGCGATGTCCCGCACCTGCATGTGATGAGGAGACTGAGCTCATCTGGAAGGGTATGACACACAACACAGTGGGGTACACTGTGCCCACCTCCTTCATATAGGACAGGGGTAACACACGGCCGCCCATGCGGTTGTGACTGTTCTCCAGGCAAATGAGACACGTCTTGGCAAAGTGCACATCGGGGTAGCCATGCTGGATTCTACCCTCCAAATCCTTCAGATCCAGACGACCATCTTTCATGGTCCTCACAGCACGAGAGAACACCCCTGCAACCTGCAACGAGACAACGGCATTTACCTAGTCCCCTCATTTACGGCTCGTTCACACTACGCAATAAGATGACAAACGGTAATAATTAAAGGGACGGTCAATGTAAAGTGCTGGGCCTGAGGGGTGGAGCATGACTTCTCTAGTTAGTCATGCTCCGCTCCCAGGCACTAGGCATAACTCTGTATATGTTTTAACTGGAGTGATCCTTTAAGAAAAGAACGAGCAGAATGAATCTTCTAAATCAAGTGTTTAAGCAAAGTATACAGTGTTTCAATTACAAACCACTCTCAATATGTCTGCTTGCTGTCAGTGCATGGCAGCATTCATTACATCCAGACTGTAACCCTGTACAGACAATGTTGCTCACAGTTTGTTACATTTGAATCCAGTCAAGGAAATCCTCAGTGAAATAAATACAACAGCACAAATCCCTCTCCTGTTCTGGTAGTTTGCTGCAATGTATCAGTGCCGGAAAAACGTATCAGCCTGGCGTCTAGACTGTTTAGCTCAGAGGATGGTCTCGAGTTGATGCAGCTGTGACGAGTATTAACTTTTGTATAGGTTTTCAGCTTCTGCTTATAAATAAGAATGTTTCCATTCACTTACAGCAAGCAGAAATGTTGAATGAAAGCTAGAAGTAACTTTTTAATTATATTATGATTAAGATTTATTTACAACTGGGCCTTTAAACTTAGACTCTGGGCATGTTTTTAAAAGGGTACAAAAACGCATCAAAAGTCGCGACAAAACCAATTTACAGCGGTTTCTGAACAGTTTTTTTGCCTGTGTGGTTTTTACAGGTAACTTTTAAAAAAAATTTCACTTGTAAAAAAACAGAAAAAACGCATTGCACGACGCGGCAATTTGTGGTAAAACTGCATGCGTTTTTACCGTGATTTGCAGCTGCAGTTTTTACAGGTGAAACGTAAAATAAATGTTTCACCTGTAAAAATTTCAGACAAACCGTGGTAAAACCACGTGCTTTGGGCAGCAATTTGTTTGCCTTTTTAATTTCTTTTTTTACCACGCGGCCAAAAACTTTATCTATATGCACTTTAAGGGTCAGTTCACACAGAGTTTTTGGCGCTAATTTAGAAAATCTGCCCCAATTGATTTTGATAGGAGGCAGAGACATTGTCTTTCTGCAATTTCCACCTCTGACCTCCCCCGGCGCTCATTTCAAGCGTTCTTTGCATTTGATTCAATGGCCGCGGGCAAAAAACACGAAAAAGAAAAATATGCCTTCAAGCAGATAAACTATGGCGCAAGTCAGTACTGCGCCATCTGCTGGATATAGCTTGTATAGCTTTTATAAATAATCTCTGCAGTTACAAACAGCAGACAGCAGGTGGCAACATAACAAACCAAAGCAGTGGGTATAAAGGTACCTTACCTGTGCGGCACTTCCTTGCTCATAGAAGTATAAGTGAGATTCATCCCCAACCAGGACCTCAGATCCTCTGACCGGACAGTGAACCATGACTGGTGAGAGACAAACATTAAACATGACTGCGTGTCCTGCACCTTCATGTAAGGTATTAACCCTCCTGTAACTTATTTTCTGAGTATGAAAAGTTTGAACAAGCCCATTGCATAAAGAAAAATTCCACAACTTTCTAAGTTACATTGTATTTCAACTCCTCCAAATGTTCAATATGTCTGCTTGCTGTCAGTGAAATCTTCATGTTTAACTGACACGTATACGGCTCGTGACAACCAAAAGTCCTGACACACTGTGACCAGTGAGTATTTCTCACCTCGGTCAGTTGGACAAGTAGGATTTTTAAAAATAAATAAATTTAAAGCCTCGGGATGCCCTGAATGATTCCATTCACTGACCGCAAGCAGAACTATATTGAATATAATGAGAAATTGAACCACAAAAACTATCTGAAAGCTGCAGAATTCATTATACCATGATTCAGTTTTATTCACACTGCTGATGAGGTGGGAGTTTGGGGGTCACTTGCCTGAGATCAGATTTCCCATAGCGCCGCTGGTCACAAAGAGAGCGTCTTCGGTCCCGAGAAGTTGTGCAGCATGTCGTTGAATCTCTGTGCGGACAAATATACATATGCATGAGCTAGCTGGCATTTAAAGGGCCACTCCACCCACAAAGGTTATAGCTAGGGATACAATCAGCAATCCTTTTCACATACATGTTGGGGGTGGCGCTCCGTACTCACCATTCACTGTGGGGTCTTCACCATAGACATCATCTCCGACCTCCGCCTCTGCCATGGCTGTCCTCATCTCTGCGCAGGGCTTAGTAACCGTGTCACTGCGCAGGTCCACCACCACTACACCCATTCCTGCACCGATTTGGCTGCCTGAATACATAGAACGGAAATTTGGGCCTGGTGGGAGCCAGAAGGGGAGCGCTGTGTATGCGGATGCTTTATACTGTGGCGGCGGACAACTACTGCTGCTTCTGAGCTGAAAGATAAGGAAATGATTGAAAAAGTCTATAAAACTGACACGAACAATCTACCGTAATTGAAAGGAATTCCAATAATCCAGAATATTTGATAATCCGGCAATTATTTAGGGAAGTTTACTGTATGGGTGAAGATTATGCCTGTAGATAGAGATGGTTTCTGCACTTCTGGTCTGGGGTCTGTATTAGTTTAGGGGGTCGGGTCTGGTCTCTATTTAGGGGTCTGGTAGTCTGTATTAGTTTAGAGGTGTGGGTCTATATTTAGGGGGTCTGATCTGGAGTCTGTATTTGTTTAGAGGTCTGGGGTCTGTATTTAGGGGGTCTGGTATGGGCTCTGTATTTGTTTAGAGGTCTGGGGTCTGTATTTATGGGGTCTTTTGGTTTCGGGGGTCTGTATTCACGTTGAGATCAATGTTGCGCTGCGGGCACCGCTTTATCTCCCTGGTGACCTTTTTAAAGCTTGGCAAGCACGGCAAAAAGTTGTCGCTACCAATGAGAGAGAGAGAGAGAACGCGCTAATACAATACCCAGCAGCGGAGCCAGGCCCCCGGAGTCACAGCCGTCCTCACCCTCCACATAGGGCTTTACACATGTAACTCTGGAATTTGGACCCTTGAAGCCGCGGGGCATCATAGGAAAAACGCTGGTCTGATCGTATCCCAGCATGCACAGGGGCTGCTTCTGTACGCTGTTGACGCGGGACTACATTTCCCGGGATTCTTCGGGCGCTATTGTCGTAGGCGTGTGTGAAGGAAGGTTGCCAGGGCATGCAGAAAGTTGTAGTTTAACAACCAGCCGGACCGCCACACATCGCAGATTACACGGGTATGTGTCAGTGTTTCGTGGGAATCTTTTGAGTAACTTTATAAGCAGGAAAGTTCTGATAAGATGTGGAGTGGAAAGGAAATTACATTTCTCGAGACTTTCTGGTCAGAAAACCCCCCCAAAAAATCAATGTAGGTGTAAAATGGAGACGTTGCCCCTGGCAACCAATCTGATTTCAGTACTTATTTTTCTAAGGTAGGTTGGTAGATGAAAGAAGGTATTTGATTGGTTGTTAGGGGCAACAGCTTTATTTGCATTCCAGCTGCAAATGGAAGCAATTCTGATAAAAAAAACAAAACAACATACATTAGGGAATTGCTATTTAATATGTTTTAAATGGTGAATGGCATCCCCAGCGATCAGCTGTAATCATGGGGGAAAGTGGCAACTGACCTATTGCGGCAATGAAGCATTAGGGTATGTTCACACGCCCTATTTACGGACGTAGTTCCGGTGTTTTCTGCCTCGAATTACGGCCGAAAAAACGGCTCCAAACAGTCTGCAAACATCTGCCCATTGAATTCAATGGGTCTTACGGTGTTCTATGCAGACAAGCTTTTTTTTATGCGCCGCTGTCAAAAGACGGGGCGTAAAAAGACGCCCGCCTCAAAGAAGTGCATGTCACTTCTTGGGACGTAATTGGAGCCGTTTTTCATTGACTCCAATGAAAATAATCTCCAATTACGTCCGTAAAAGACGCCGCGAAAAACGCGTGCACTTGTCAAAACGTCTGAAATTCAGGAGCTGTTTTCAGGCGAAAAAAGGTCCTGAATTTCAGACGTAATTGCTCGTACTCACGTTTTTCGCGGCGTCCATTACGGACGTAATTGGAGCTGTTTTTCAATGGAGTCAATGAAAAACGGCTCCAATTACGTCCCAAGAAGTGACATGCACTTCTTTTGACGAGCCGTCTTTTTTACGCGCCGTCTTTTGACAGCGACGCGTAAAATGACAGGTTGTCGGCACAGAACATCGTAAGACCCATTGAAAGCAATGGGCAGATGTTTGTCGGCGTAATGGAGCCGTTTTTTTCAGACGGAATTCGGGGCGTAAAACGCCCGAATTACGTCTGAAACTTGGTCGTGTGAACATACTCTGAATAGTAAATTACACGGACATGCCGCATTCTCCACAGAAAGGGTTAATTTTGGGACAACCCCTTTAAATTATAGGTTAAATAGCAATTCCCTCCTATGCCATTATCAGAATTACCCCCTTTTGCATGTGCAGTGTAACCGTTGCCCATAGCAACCAATCAGAAGCCATCTTCCAACCTCCTAGGAAAGTAGACAGCCCCTTTAAGAATAAGAATCCGTCTCTATAGTAGTGACTACCATATTGGTAAGCACCCAGCTTTCCTAGAAACAGATATAACTAAACGGCTGAACAGAATTTTTACAAACTTGACGGAAGAGGACGACTCAAGGACTTCTATTAATGCTTTCTTATTACAGGGACAAATTTTCTTTGTAGCAGCTGTTATAGTGACTTTTACCCAGCTTTCCCAGAGTCCTGAATGTCAGATCTGCCTTGTTATCTGTGTAGATTGTATTATTATAGTTCAATTTTCTATTCAGGAACCTGGTAAAGCTGGATAAAGATATCTAATTGTATACTCAGACATTGTAGTTGAACTTTGGTTCCTGACGCACGGCCGAGAACCGCACACAGTTTTAAAGTGAATTGCCGCTGGTAGCACAGGTAAGGCTCATTAAAACAGAAAAAACGCTGCTATTCGCTTCCGGTTTTTGCCTTCCGAGTTCCCGACCACGCAGCAAAAATCGCACCTCAACTGCAATGTCTGAATGCACTCTAAGGCCCTGTTTACACAAAGTTTTTTGCCGCGGTTGTTGTCGCGGAAACCTCGTCAAAAAACGGCCGAAATTGACTCCCATTGATTTCAATGGGAGGTGGAGGCGTTTTTTTTTTACCACGAGCAAAAAAAAACGCGGTAAAAAGAAGCGACATGCCCTATCTTAAGGTGTTTTCTGCCTCAAAAACCCCATTGAAATCAATGGAAGACGGAAAAAAACGGGTTTTTTTTGTTGCGTTGTTTTTGGAAAAAAACGCTTGCGGTTATTCCATCTTTCTTTTGAAGAGATAGCTAAAAAAAAACGCGTCAAAAAACGTGTGTGGTGCAAAACCACTGAGGGTATGTTCACACGGCGGGGGTCCGTAACGGCTGAAATTACGGGGATGTTTCAGCCTGAAAACATCCCCGTAATTTCAGCCGTACCGGCATGTGCAGGCGCTTGAACGCCGCGTCAATTACGGCCGTAATTAGCGCTGCTATTCATTGGAGTCAATGAATAGCGGCTCCAATTACGGCCAAAGAAGTGACAGGTCACTTCTTTGACGCGGGCGTCAATTTACGCGCCGTCATTTGACAGCGGCGCGTAAATATACGCCTCGTGTGAACAGACAAACGTCTGCCCATTGCTTTCAATGGGCAGATGTTTGTCAGCGCTATTGAGGCGCTATTTTCGGGCGTAATTCGGGGCAAAAACGCCCGATTTACGTCCGTAAATAGGCCGTGTGAACATACCCTTAAAAAAACCGGAGCTGATTTTTCCAGGCAGAAATTTAGGCCCCATGCACACGACCATAGATTTCCGTGCAGAAGAAACCTTCCTATTTTTTATTTTTGCGGACCGTGCTCCTATACTTTATAGGTCCACAAATGCGGACGACTGTTGCGGCCGGCCGTGCCTAAAGTATGGGAGCACGGTCCATAAAATAAGACATGTCCTATTTTTTACGGAAGGTTTCTACGACAGGAACGTGTCAGTGGGCAATAGAAATGAATGGGTCCGGTCGTGTGCACGGAGCCGGAAGCTGTAATGGTAGTCATATTGGGTGTTTTAGATGTAGCAGAGCTGAATTTGTCAGTCGAATGTTGGTATTGTGCCTCTCTAAGTTAAAGGGGTATCCCAGCCAATCAGACTGGTGGGGGAGGGGGGTGACCGCTGTGAACCCCAATGATCACTAGAACTAGACCCTGATCTTCCATCCCCCCAACTGCGTTTTTCCTCCGGTCCTGTGTAAAACACATTTTGCGATCATATAAGCATGTAACAAACCCTGCTCCATCTGTAGTGTGTTTTGTTTCTAGGATAGGGATTCCCCTCTGTCATTTCCTGCATTTATCCCTCAACCAAAAACGGTCGTCTCCTCCAAGTGTTCCCCCGTAGCGAGCGCGCCCTGCAGCTGTTTTCTGCTGTGAGCATACACTTCAGGAATTTCTGGAAACTGGGCGAGAATAAACGGTAACCATGACAAACACAACACAAACTGAGTGGAGCCATGTTGTAATCTTCCCCTCCGTATGCCCCCGCCGGCTGCTGGAGAGCGGTCAGGGACAATGATGCAGCCTGGAGGAGGAACTCTGCATCTACGGCGTGAAGACTTAAGAAACCTATTCCTGTAATGTAGTGGTCATACATGACTAATAGACCCAGCTGGCCAGGGGGGTCAGTACATTGTATGCCGGGCAGGGGGCATCCTGGACTGGTAATCCAGGCAATCGCTTATACAACAATTCCCTAATCTACTTGTATCAGAATCGCTCCCACATTATGAGTAGGAATCTGCATTCTGAAAATCATAAATGATCACCTATCCACAGGATAGATCATCATTTTCCGATCGCTGGGGGTCCCACCGACCGTGAGAAGTGGGTTCCCGAACCTCTAGATCCTCCTCACTGCAGTCGAGCTGTCGATCTATTCACTGCCTATGAGAAGGACAGCAACAGCCGGGCGCTGTGCTCGGCTGTTTCCGTCATTCCCATAGGCTTTAGCGTGCAGGCTCGACCACCACCACAGCAATATCCCCCTCACTCATGATCGGTTGGGTCCTGTGGATAGATCATTTATGGTTTTGGGAATACGCCTTTTATGGCAGACGGAACAGATTCCACCACCTGACTGTATACAGGTATAACTAGGCAGATTCGCCATTCAGGAGTCTGGGAAAGCTGGGTGACAACTTCTATAATGAAGCTTCCTCCGTTTTACAGGACTTGTTCATACAGGTGTTTGTGATCCCAACCACTAGGCCCCGCCGCCTTCCCCCCTTTTCTGAATTTCCTGGCACCCAGATCGGAATCTGTGTGTTTCCACAATGGTCGCGTTGTCCTGGAAACAAGGAAGTGCGTTCGAGACGGTGCTAACAGGAATATAATTACGGGGGATTATGACGCACGGACGGCATTCCTGACTTTGACAGAGGAAGGGATGACTTCCCTGCAGAAGGCCTCGCCAGTTAACCCTTCTGTTCGCTGTCATGTACGAAATAAGGAATTTGCCACACACCCTCCACCCAGTGCCGAGAATAGCCGACAAATCCCTCCACCTTGTGAGACAACCCGTGTCATCGATATAAAACGCCTTGCCGCGTCACCTGGATTAACCCTTCGTCATTCATATTGACACACCTCTGAGCTCATGTAGCGTGGGATGGGGTGCTTTTATTTTTAGAGCCGGCAGATCTGCAGGTAAAAAATTTGGGAGTGTATCAGTGTGGTTTTGCCATTCAGGAATCTGGGAAAGCTGAGTGTCAGTTGTCATAGAAGCCATATTGATTGTAACCCAACTTTCCCAGGCTCTTGTATAGCAAATGCGCTTTGTTTTACAGGGGCTGTGGATGTGTCACTGATATATTTGGTATTCAGGAGCAGAGTGACAATCTGCCTGGTTATGGAAGCCAATTTGGTTGTCACCCAGCTTTCCCAGAAACAGATAAGGGTTATAATTTTTTTTTTTTAGGGGGGGGGGGGTTTGTACCATTTGATTGCGTTTTTGCCTTCTGTTGGAGGTATACGACTCCGGACGTATACCTCCAAACGAAGGCTGCAACGTATCCCACTCTACCTGAAGCACTGTGCCCGGGAAGCTCCTGATGTCACTGTCTATATATAGGAGCTTCCTGACGTATACGTTTCATGTATACCTGTGAAGGATGCCATACAGTGCTTCTGGCGGGATCATGGAGCCCTGTGGACACGTGTAATTATGTGATTTATGACGTTCATCGGTTTGAGCAGACCTTATTAAGGGGTTTCATAGCAAAGGGGGTGAATTCACATAAACTCACAACTTCTTAGTTTTAGGTATTTTTGTATTTTAATTGTTTAAACAAAGTTTTGTTTTTTTTCCACTGTATCAATTTGGACTATTTTGTCAGGTCCGTTACATAAAATCCATTTTTATTCCAGGTTGTAATGCAATAAAACAGGAAAAACACTAAAGGGTTGAATACTTTTGCAAGGCACTGCACGCACGCACGCACGCACGCACACAAATATACATACTAACTAACACACACTTATGCGTACTAACACACACACTAAAGACAGATCATTTTCTATGGTTTTTTAAAAAAAAAAACAATAGTTCTGTTTATTATAAATTAAAAAGCCACGTGTAAAATATAAATAAGTGCAAATGTCCCAAATAGTCAGCGCCATTAGGGGGCGCCATGTAAACATAATTGAGGTCAGAATGGCAATGTTTGCCCTAGGACATGGGGTTAGTCTGGTCCAAAATTTTCTTGTGCAAAATCGACTTGTGCAGTCAGAGTCGCCATGCGGACTTCTCACGTACATGATAGTCACATGACATTCCTCCTCCATCTTGCCACTATGACTCCCCACCCCCGAAGTTTTCAATTAAGCCGCCTTAACACACGGGGCCACGTCATGTGCCTAAAATTTGTGCAAAAGTTCCTTCTGCTGGGCACCGGCTCACGTGTCCGTCACACTGCCGCCAGTTATATCATATACAGGTAATGCCCTGCAGTGTGTACACGTTTAACCCTCGCACTTCCAGCAGATTAAGGCCACGTAGGTGACAATAAGCGTTTCCTCCATATAACCAAAGTGGACATTCAGTGCAAAGAGGGTGCTTGGTTCTGGCCTTGTGCCAGGGATGGGTACCAGAACCACGCCTGCCGTCTCCATGGTCCTGTTCCCGGTACGAAGCGTAAACATGTGGAGTCGGCTATAGTCAGTAATGCTGGTGGTCTCGACAGTCTCTCCTTGGGTGCCAGGTCTAGGCCTGAGTCTCTCTGTCTTATTAGGCACTTACAGTTGGCATCAGTACCAATACTTGGCCTCCAAACCACTTGTCTTAGCTCCTTCATTGAACCCATCTTTGGCTCCAAGTGACGATGATTTATAAGGCTCCAGTTGGCCGTTTTACGCTTTCCTCATTGATGAAGCTTGGTCATTACACAGGGGAATCGTATTCCTGTAGGAAGTCCTTAATGGGCATCGGTAGTTGCTCCCTGGCACTATACTCTTCCAGTTGCCCATTCACAGCCTTACGGCAAAGATGTTGTAGAGAGGAGACACTTGAGGACAAAGGCCTAGACAGCAGCAATGGGACACGTTCAACCCCGGAGTAGATGTAATAAGATTTCTTGGCACTGCCAGAGTCCTTGGTGGACATATAATGCCTGAGAAGTTTCAATACGCAGTCAAACCGTGGCACCGGCTGCAAGCTGCGTGGGTCAGTCTGCAAGGAGAAGCCACAAGGCTCGCATTGGATGCGCAAGTTCTTGGTGCCAGACTCGGTTTTGACGCTGAGGGTGAAGAAATGGCGGTTGTCTGAACTGTCCCGGATAAGGAAGGTGCCCGCCGGTTCTGTGCGGAGGAGCAGATTGGCCTGGCTGCCCGTCACCGTGCTCCAATAAAATCCGCTCTCCTGCAGTTTATGCACCGCGCTCAGCACCAGGTTGTACTCGCCTAGAGAGGAGAAGGTCTTGAGTCGAAGACTGGAGTCCAATGCCCGGCTCATGCTCGGGAATTTGCTCTGAGTGACCATGACGGTGGGAGCCAGCTTTGCTGAGAGTCAGGGCTGAGCCTTTGACCCTCTTGAGAAGTGCGGAGTTGATTTCTGGATAAAGAAGAGGCCAGAGGTTAGGACTTTATACAATGTGATGCCAAGAAAACAATGCACGCCACTCAAATCCAGGGGTGACTTCAGGAAGATGGGATATGTGGAGCTGCCTGGGGGGGGCAACCAGCCTGACCACCAAACCGCAACCCATATCACAGCTTCCCGACCCCCTGATATGGAGGTTCACTGCAGTCACACCTGAATTTCCACGTATTGAATGAAGTTAGGTTTTACGTAAATGTAGGTGTGCTATGTGCGCGTATCGTTTGCATAGTTTCATGACATCCTAAGAAGAATATCCTAGGAGTAAATCCAAGGTCTTGTTTTGCCTAACCCCATTGTAATGTATATAGGGCATACACATTATAATTTATTCAGAACAAACACCCCATAGCATTGGAAACAACTACACAGAAGTAGAAGAGCAGAGTTTGTCGAGAAAACCTACTACTCACAGTGACAAAATGCAAAAATATACTCAGCTCTGCTACATCTGTGTGCAGGGGTTACAAATGCTATACTCTAGCAGTAAGACCTTAACACCATCTGAAATCCATGGATAAATGTTAGAAGGATCCACTCGGCATTATTATATAAAAATGTGTAAAAAATAATTTTTTTTATATATATATTTTTTTTATATTTAGATGCAAAACCTGAATTCGATTACTTACCGGTTAAGTTTGCAGCAGTTGTAGGGTGAGTTTGTGGTTTGCTTTGTGTTTGCAGTAATATCCTATGTCCAGAGTGGAATATTCCGCTTCGAGGGACTCTATAATAATCCAGCTTTGTGCTTGCTCCAAGTTACAAGTGAGCGTATAACTCCATGAGATCACACTCACACTCTTCTTATAGAGTAATCTATTGCCCCTCCCCCCAAACCACCCCCCTTCCCCATACACCCCCCTTCCCCATACACGGCTTTAACATTACAGGAAGAGGCTCTTCCAGGAACAGGCCTGTATCATGCACACAGCTCAGTATAATGGCAGGCGTCCAGATCCTGCCTCCCTATTCCTGGCAGGGCTCAGGGCAAAGGCTTCTCCCATTCTCTAGTGGTGTTTCCTTCCAAGAATCATTAAGGACACACACCAAGACTCGGACTGCGGCTTGTCAATCGTTTTCTGGAACTCAACGTATTCATTCGAAATTTCGCTTTCTGGCAAACTGCTGCTAAGAAGAAAAAAAAAATCACAAGAAATTATTGTGACAAATGCAGATTATCAGTAGTTGTGGTTAAGGTTCTTCTTTCTTTTTAATTTTGCATAAACTGCCTGTGGAATTTTTATATTTTTTTTTTGGATCCTCTATTATGTTTTTACATTTTTGTTAATGTATATTTTATCTATTATTTAATTTTGACTTTTTTTTTATATGTTTACTGTATTATGGTTCCTCATCGATTATTTTTTTTTATATCCATATATATTTTATTATGTTCATTTTTTTTACTACCTTTTGATATTTTATTATATAATTTTTTTTATTTTATTTTTAATTATGATGAGTTTTTTTCCATTTATTTTTTTACAAGTTTTCATCTTATTATGGACAATTTTTTTAAAATATATTTTATCTCTTACATAATTTTTAATGTTTTTGCAATAATATTATGCTTCCTCATTTACAATTTTTTAGATATATATATATTTTTTTTTACTATTTTTTTAATATTTCATTATATATATATATATATTTATTTTTTTTTTAAATTGATATTTTTTGTCAATTTTTTTTTTTTAATCCTGTTTTTAAAATATATTTTATTATATCATTTTGACCATTTTTTATTTTTTTTAAAAAAGTTTTGATTTCACAATAAACCCAAATGCAATTTATTTTTTTTATTGCGCTGCAGTACCACTACAATTTATAATCTGGATAGACTAGGTCCTTATAAGCAATTATTATTTAATTTTTTTAATATATTTTTTTGTAATCAAAACAGAAAAAAAAGAAAAAATGTCCAATTTTTTTTTTTTTGCATCTTTTTAAATGTGATACTTAAATATCATATCACTATGCTTTGCATTAACTGACTAGGCCGTTGAATATTTCTATTACAGGGGCATAGTGTTGGCACCTAACAGGTTAATGGCAGCACGTTGCCGGCGGCAGTGCTGTTTTTATACGTGATGTGCAGGATGTGCGGCCCTCTGTTGTGCGTGTGTCTGTACTGTAACTACACAAACATGCTCTGCACTTCTGGGAATCGGGTCTCTGAAAACACAGCTGCTGCCGCTTCAGGTGAAATGCAAACCATGTGTTGTATGCTGCGCCACAGCAGCGTGGCCCATCCTCCGCTCATATTTGGCATCACATTGTGGAACAGAGAAAATACTTTCATAAAAAACAACAACAGAGGAATCTATTCCCCGAGCAGTCAGCTGGAGACGAGTGAATAGGGCTCAGTGTGCTGGCGCAGAGAAACGGGGGAGGGGGGCAACGCTCACGGCCTCAAATAAACTTCATATTCGCATTAGGAAAAAATGTTAATGAGAAGTAGGAAAACATTGAAATGACGTTAAGGCGCCTCACATTCCTTGTTCGGGCGCAACTAAAACACTAAGATAGCCCCCCCTCCTCAAAACATGATGGCCCTGGCATGAGGGATAGTGTTGGCGCCAATGGGTGAAGTGCATGTGTTAGTCGGGCACTGGCGTCCGGTTATGTCATCAGTCAGGGTGTTCAGCCAATGGCATTCATTACCCCAATGTTTTTCGGTCGTTGGCTAGCATTGACACCGGGAGCGCCTATCAATCCAGGGGTGGTACCTGATCTTGAACCGACCCATGTATTATTCCGCAAATTCACTCCTGGCGCAATGGTCCTGCTATGAACACCCCTGAATAAAAAAAAAAAATGTCCTGCTTATGTGGACATTTTTGGGAACGACTTCTTCCCGTGACCTTTCATTGCACAGGTGAGCGATGTAGGTGACAAATGGCCGAATTGCTGCACGTATTTAAGGGGTATCCCCCACCCAGCTTTCCCGGTCTCCTTACCGTCTAGCTATGTCACATTACCCCCCCCCCCCCACATCTAGCATTTGCCATTCAGCTGGATATTAACCCTTGTGTAGTGGCAGCCACATTGGTTTGTCACCCAGCTTTTCCCAGAAGTAGAAGAAGGTTTTTTCGGGGAAATGTTTTTTTTTTAATAGGGGACAATGTGAACTCCACCCACACCTGAGATTTCAGCTATTGGGTGGGACCGTCCTATGATAAGAAGCTGCGCCCCGTAGACATTGATATTGGTCATTTCTGTATCCTGTCTCTTTAAAGTTCCTCTTTCTTGTAACCCAGAAGCAGACAGTCTTTTTTTCTCAATAATTGTGACGCACCTCAGGAAGGAGGACGTTCTGCTCAGTGTGAGACACGTTTTAGTCACATTTAGACAAAAAGTTCTCAACAATTCCCCTAAATGGAGTAAATCTGGTGCTTTTACTATGAGAGTTCCAGAGGAATTTTTTTTTCAGGTCTTCCTAGCAACATCCCCAAATTAAAGCATTGTGTCACCCTCATATCATTCCCAGCATGCCCTTGGGCGCTATAATTCACTCAGCGAGAATTATAAGAAGGTGGGGCAATGATCTATAGCTTCTATACCTGACATCATCTCATCATGTGTAGTTGTGGGTGGTTATGTGGAGGACCCAGGTTTAGCTGAGGTCGAAGCGTACGTATGCGACGTCAGAAATGGGGGACAGGGCACCCTTATTCTTGACGTCATTGGGGTCCGAACAGTTGTAATCCCATCATGATGCAGCTCCTCTGATGCATCACCACAACCGGTAGATTTGCACAGCCCAAATGGGATTTGTTTGGGGGCGCCTCGGCACCACAACTATCCTCCCCAACCAAGAGCCCCCTCGGCCATCACACTTCCATGACTGCACCCGTCAACCACCAAATGCAGCACTTCCGGTGATGAAGAAGCCGCCTCCCCATGTGACGATTTCACAATTGTAAGGTGTCGCCATGACGGTGAATTTGAACCCCCCCGCGCTTCTACCGTCCCTAATTACCTGAATCGCACTCACGTATATCGCAATACATGCGACTATCTGACCATGCCCCTTTTTCGTAAAGTAGACGTCCCAGAAAGTTTTGGGCCGATTTTGGCCCACGCCGGGCAAAGTGCTGTGTGAAATGCCCCAGGCAGTGGCAAAAGTAACTGGCATCAGTACCAGCATTTTCAATTCATGCAAATAATGTGCGGGCAAAATATGGGCCGACTCTCCAGGCAGCGCTGCCACTGGGTGACCTTTCCACAAACCAGGACCTTAGAGCATTTACCCCTAAAGTAAAAAAAATGTCCTCTTGTTAAAAACTCTACACGGGCAGTGACTCAGCTTTCTCAGTGGACGGTGTTACGTACCGCCTGTGTCGTTCTGTGGCCGCGCCATATTGCCCAGCTGTAGGCTGGGTATAGTAAACGCGCCGGCCGTCTTGCTCTGGCCTTCTGGGGTTATTCAGCGTCGACTGTAGACTGTATGTCCCACGATGGGTAACGCTCCACACGTCAGCAGATGTGTTACACAAGTTACATTGGTTGTGAAAGAAAACGGATAGGAATACGATTGCGGGTTTCTGAGAATAGGACCACGGGCACGTTAAACGTTTCTGTAATACACGACCAGATAACTTGGTTCTGGAGAAAAATCACATTTGGACATTTAATTCCTCACATGTAGTCATAGCAACGAGCGGACACGGTATACTAGCGACTACTAAGCTGCGACCGGAGGCTAAATGTAGGGACTTAAAGGGTAACTCCACTTAAAACCTAAACAATTAAGGTTAACTGCAGTTTACATCCAATATCCTACTCCCCCCAATGTCGCACAGGGGCCCAGGATGCTGAGACTTGTTTGATGCTCTATAGTTGGAGAGAACAAGGTGGTCACCGCTGGTTTTCTTAGGTATGTTGACACTGTTTTAAAGGGGTATTTCGAGAATCGACAATTATCACCTATCCTATGTGTGAACGTTGGGAGCCCCACCGCAGTGAGGAGGACATTGAATGGAACGCCTGCTGCTCCATTCAATGTCTATGGAAATGACGGAGCACTGTACTCGGCTGTTGGGGCAGCAGCACGCCAGCTCGACCTCCGCTCCATTCAATATCTCCCTCTTTGACTGCAGTGAGGAGGAAACGGGTGTTTGGGACCCTCGGGTCGCAATCGGTGGGGATCTCGGCTACCAGAGAAAAATCACCTGTTATGTGGTCAGCTGATAAAGATCAATTCTGGGAATCCCACTTTAAAAATTAGTCGCTGAATCAGCCTCTAAAATATATGCGTTTTCCACACTGATTTTTGGATGCCGATTTAAAAATATACAGAGTTTTTGGCGCTTTTCAGCACAAAAAAAACAGCGCTGTTTTTTCAGCTTCCCATTGATTTCAATGGGACGTTTCAGACAGATTCTGCCGACTAGATAGGTCAGAACATTATTTTTTTTTGCTGCCGTTAAATTAGATTCAATGCGCTCAAAATTTAGCACTGTATGAACTACAGAGCTGATTCCTATTAAAAACAATAGGAGACAAAGTAGAGGAATTCTCATGACAAAAAAAAACTGTGAACATTTAGGTCTTTTTACACGGGCAGCGGTAATGAGCGCCAGTCGACGATAATAGCATTTTTACCACAACGTGTTAACCAAGCCTTAAATGGGGCAATCGTGGGATGAACGAGCGTTATTATGGTTCTTCACCCCATATGGTTTCATATTGTCGGCTGCACATCCCTGGTTTACATGGGGATATGTGCTGCTGACAAACGATGATTTTTTTTGCCTGCATAATAGATGCGATCATCCCTTCGTCGACTGATTGCTGCCATGTTTACTCAGGGAAATGATTGGGAATGAGCGTTTGAGGGGATCAAAATAGGTCCCCCATTATTCTGCTGGGTAACTACAACAGGGAGAGAATCGTCTGCCGCTTGTTTGCCCTCTCCATCTCTTTCCATGACTCTTTTTCCAGTTACCCCCTCCCTTGTTTGCTAACATTTCGGCACGCGAAGGTGTTCCTCTAAACGAGGGGGCAGCCATTGCTGTGGCTTCTCGACATAGAAAGAAAATGGCGGCCAGGACACAATGATGGGCTATCGGATTTATTGAAAAGTAATATCAAGGGCATTAAACGGCAAAAACAACAACAAGAGCGCAAAGAAAAGTGCGCTGCTTTCATCTTGTAACAAGCGCTGGAAAAATAACACCTGGAATCTGATTGGTTGCTATGGGCAGCTCCTTTGGTTTTTACAAAAGGCTCAGAAAGTGGAGCAGTTGCCCATAGCAACCTATCACAGCCCAGCTTGCAGTTTCTAACCACAGCTCAGAAGATGAAAGCAGCATCCTGATTGGTTGCTATGTGCAGCTGCTCTGGATCTTGTACATGAGGCCCAGTCTCCTCACACAGTGACACGGTAACGTCTATTACATTCATGGCGTCTTGTGGAGGAGATTATGGTACATTCCCTACAGACGGTTTTTGATCATTAGACCCAAAAATAATTTCTTACCACAGAACAGTGAACTTACCACAGAGAACAGTACAACTACACAAGAGGCACAGTACAACTACACACGAGGCTCCGTACTACTACACACGAGGCTCGGTACAACCGCACGCGAGGCGGAGTACACTACACACGAGGCACAGTATTATTAGTATTATTAATGTTATTATTATTCGTATTATATCAGTATTATTATATCCGTATTATTTTATCAGTATTATTAGTATTATCATCAGTGTTACTCTCTAGTTGTAGTTTCCGGTCGGAGACGGGACTGTGCGGCTTCCACTTCCGGGTAAGATGGCGGCGCCCGCAGTGTTGTGGCGGCGGCTCCGAGGCCCGGGACTTCTGGCCCTCTTGGCTCGTCTCTGTGACAGGACCCGGGACCGTGGTGGCAGGTATGGGCGCCGGTCACTACTGCGTGTTTATTACTGCGGCGTCCGTCATACAGAACCGGGAGAGGAGGCTGCGTGTATCCTGTCATACCACATGTCACTGCGCAGAGACTGCTCAAATTCTACTTACATGTCACCTCCTCACCACCGCATACATGTCACCTACTCCTCACCACCGCATACATGTCACCTACTCCTCACCACCGCATACATGTCGCCTACTCCTCAACACCGCATGCATGTCGCCTACTCCTCACCGCCGCATACATGTCACCTACTCCTCACCGCCGCATACATGTCGCCTACTCCTCACCGCCGCATACATGTCACCTACTCCTCACCGCCGCATACATGTCACCTACTCCTCACCACCGCATGCATGTCACCTACTCCTCACCACCGCATACATGTCACCTACTCCTCACCACCGCATACATGTCACCTACTCCTCACCACCGCATACATGTCACCTACTCCTCACCACCGCATACATGTCGCCTACTCCTCAACACCGCATGCATGTCGCCTACTCCTCACCGCCGCATACATGTCACCTACTCCTCACCGCCGCATACATGTCACCTACTCCTCACCGCCGCATACATGTCACCTACTCCTCACCGCCGCATACATGTCACCTACTCCTCACCGCCGCATACATGTCACCTACTCCTCACCGCCGCATACATGTCACCTACTCCTCACCGCCGCATACATGTCACCTACTCCTCACCACCGCATGCATGTCGCCTACTCCTCACCACCGCATACATGTCGCCTACTCCTCACCACCGCATGCATGTCGCCTACTCCTCACCACCGCATGCATGTCGCCTACTCCTCACCACCGCATACATGTCGCCTACTCCTCACCGCCGCATACATGTCGCCTACTCCTCACCGCCGCATACATGTCGCCTACTCCTCACCGCCGCATACATGTCGCCTACTCCGCACCGCCGCATACATGTCAACTACTCCGCACCGCCGCATACATGTCAACTACTCCGCACCGCCGCATACATGTCACCTACTCCTCACCGCCGCATACATGTCACCTACTCCTCACCGCCGCATACATGTCACCTACTCCTCACCGCCGCATACATGTCACCTACTCCGCACCGCCGCATACATGTCACCTCTGCACCACTCTATACATGTCACCTACTCCTCACCACCGCATACATGTCACCTACTCCTCACCGCCGCATACATGTCACCTACTCCGCACCGCCGCATACATGTCACCTCTGCACCACTCTATACATGTCACCTACTCCTCACCGCCGCATACATGTCACCTACTCCGCACCGCCGCATACATGTCACCTCTGCACCACTCTATACATGTCACCTACTCCTCACCGCCGCATACATGTCACCTACTCCTCACCGCCGCATACATGTCACCTACTCCTCACCGCCGCATACATGTCACCTACTCCGCACCGCCGCATACATGTCACCTCTGCACCACTCTATACATGTCACCTACTCCTCACCGCCGCATACATGTCACCTACTCCTCACCGCCGCATACATGTCACCTACTCCTCACCGCCGCATACATGTCACCTACTCCTCACCGCCGCATACATGTCACCTACTCCTCACCGCCGCATACATGTCACCTACTCCTCACCGCCGCATACATGTCACCTACTCCTCACCGCCGCATACATGTCACCTACTCCTCACCGCCGCATACATGTCACCTACTCCTCACCGCCGCATACATGTCACCTACTCCGCACCGCCGCATACATGTCGCCTCCGCCTCGCCGCCGCATACGCGTCGCCTCCTCGCCGCCGCATACGCGTCGCCTCCCCACCGCCACTACTGCATACGCGTCGCCTCCCCACCGCCACTACTGCATACGCGTCGCCTCCCCACCGCCACTACTGCATACGCGTCGCCTCCCCACCGCCACTACTGCATACGCGTCGCCTCCCCACCGCCACTACTGCATACGCGTCGCCTCCCCACCTCCACTACTGCATACGCGTCGCCTCCCCACCGCCACTACTGCATACGCGTCGCCTCCCCACCGCCACTACTGCATACGCGTCGCCTCCCCACCGCCACTACTGCATACGCGTCGCCTCCCCACCGCCACTACTGCATACGCGTCGCCTCCCCACCGCCACTACTGCATACGCGTCGCCTCCCCACCGCCACTACTGCATACGCGTCGCCTCCCCACCGCCACTACTGCATACGCGTCGCCTCCCCACCGCCACTACTGCATACGCGTCGCCTCCCCACCGCCACCACTGGATACGCGTCGCCTCCCCACCGCCACTTCTGGATACATGTCATCCAGTTAGTTAATAATTGTGACGTCATAACTCTACTCGCCACTTCACCTGTCATTCACACAACCACCATTTCCACTTGTGAAGTATATAACCCTATAAACTATTTTGCCCAGGTGCTTCCAGAGTGATTCTTTAATATGGCAACTTATACTTTGTAATGCCCAGTCCCAGAGTGTGGCATAAAGTGAGCGCTGTTTAGTTTTGTAACATCGGTATGTTTGCCACCTTTCCCACCCAAAAATACCGGCCAGGTTAACTTGTGTTAAAAAAGGGGCTGTGATTTTGGAGACATGGCATCACATGGAGTGTAAATTTACACAAGGAACTTTAATGCCTTTTTGGTAAAGGTGACCATACACTATAGATGAGTCGGCCGAACCCCTCTGACATATTCTGCGTTCCCTGCATACAATCTTGTCATATACACAGTCTCCCATAAAAATAGTACCACAGTGCCGTAGGTTGTGCCTCATAATAATAATAGTAGTGAGACACACAGTGCCCCCTGTAGAAAGTGACACGCTGGGACTCCAGACCCCTGATCATATCCGACCAGACTAAAAAAGAAAAAAAATATTATAAAATTACTCACCTTTCAAGTCCCCCTGACGCTCCAGCGGTCCTGCAGCGATGACACCGTATACCTAATTTACATGACTGATGCAGCCAATCAAGGTCCTCAATTGGCTTCAGCGGTCACGTGAATGATGTACGTGGCGTCATCGCTGTGGGTTCAGCGGGGACCACTGGAACGTTGGCGCTGGAGCGGAAGGGGAATTTAAAAGGTGCGCTATTTTGTCCTGCCAAAACGGCCAGCTGCAACAGGGGCCCCTAACAAAGCCTCCAATGCAGATGTGAACAGAGCCTAAGCCACTTGAAAAACTTAACTTGATGACGTTAACTCTGCCCGCCTTCCATGGTGCAAGCATTTGTAGTTGACCAAAATGATTGTGCAGTCTGACACCAGCGCACGCCATATAGAAGGTAAATTGTGAGTCACCACAGCGCTTACACAAACTTCACTGGTGAGAAAAACATAATTGCTCAACTAGAAATTGCACAACTTATGTCATGTGACACAGATTTTATATGGCCAACTTAATAGGGGGTATCCCTGGAATAGAAAAATATGGTGCTTTTTTTTCCAGAAATAGCGCCACGATAGTCGATGGGCTGTGTCTAGTATTGCAGATCATCTCCATTGAAATGAATAACGTTGACCTCAATACCAAACACATTCACCGGTGTGCCGTTGTATTTGATAAAAAGCAGCCATGTTTTCCTAAGGGCTTATTCACGCGACTGTAGTATACATCCGTCTGACAGCCGTTAAAACAACGGCCATCACGCGGACACGTATTTCAATGGGGCCGTTGTTTTAACGGACCATGTGAAGGATCCGTTAAAACGTCCTATTTTTCTTCCGTTTTCATGGATCCCTCAATAGACAAGTCTATGAGGGATCCGTAAAAACGGGTGCAGCTCGGACGTGAAAAACTGCTGGTTTTTTTTCTATAAAAACGCCACTGTCCCCAAAAACGCAACGAAAACACTTTGTATGTAGGCATCTTCTTACTTCACTGTAGACACTTGAAACTAAAATCTGGCTGCGGTTTTTTTTAACCCAAAAAAATTGCAGGGAAAAGCCCCCGAAAAGCTGTGTGAGAACCCTGTGAAGGGTGTATTCATACAAGTGGGTTTTAACCGAAACTGCAATCTTTTTGCCGCAAAAAGGACCAAGACCGTGGTGCTCCTCCACTGTATACGTAGCAGCAATTTACCATAGACCACAGGTCTCAACCAGTGGCTCTCCAGCTGTGGCAAAACCAACTCCCAGCATGCAATGACTGCTGCAGGGTTACCAGGGCAAGCTGGGTGTTGCAATTTCTCAACAGTGAGAGCCACAGGTTGGAGACCACTTCAATAGACACTTATTGGTAATGTATGACGTATTTGGCCAAAGTTCTTCAGTGTCGGGAGCCCATTAACAGACTGCAGATTGCGTTACGTGGATTTAAAGGGCAGCAGCGACGGAGATTACACGTTCTCCACTCTATTGCAAGTTATGATAAGAATGCTCCCAGGGCTGACATGGAGATTGTGAGAACAGCATTGTATTAGGCAATAGATAAATATGCAATCCCTTAATGGAGCCTCAGTGAAAGATGTTATTGTAGAGCTTGCTTGGCCGCTTTCTCATTATGTAACCTAAGAATTGGCGTGAGTTATTGCAAAAAATAATGCATTTAGACCGTGTCGTGTGTGCCCAGCCTAAGGCTACACTCAGACGAGCGTCGCTAACCTCGGACGTGCAATACTGCCGTTTTTCATGTCCGAGGTGCACCCGTGCGGGGCGAGTTGTCGTGGTTCCCCCATAGACTAGTCTATAGAGGGATGCGTGACGCAGTAAATTAGGACATGTCGTATTCTTTTACGGACCCTTAACACGCTCTGTTGAAACACCGGTCGTCTGAACGGCCCCATTGAAGTACATGAGTTTGTGTGATGGCCGTTGTTTTAATGGCCGTCACACGGACTACATATACGCTCGTCTGAGTGAGCCCGAGGAGGTGCAAGCTATGTAGAAGCTCCAGCTGCTATCTCTAAACCTGCCCGTACATTTATAATAGTTGTTCGACCGACAGCTATTCCAAGCCTATGTTTTAAATGGGGAGTTGGAAATAAGCAGCTGCCTGACACCTCTGGTGGCAGCTTATCTCTCCCGGGGATAAAGGATCAGGCACGTTGAAATCCAACATGCCCAATCCTTTTTTACCCCTGACATATACCAGAGGGTTGAGTTGGAACGTCCCCATACACCTTAGTCGCCAGTGCCGCTTTTCTAATGTGTATGGGCATCCTTAGTGAGCCCTCTTGGCCTGACAGATATGATGACCTGTATGAACGTTTTTGTTCAATCTGCCTTGTACTTTTTCTACTCGTAGTAGATTCCTGCGGGGCTGCAAAGCTTTTTCACATATTGCGGTCATATGGAGATATTTGGCACGATTTAAACAAAACTGCTGCGGTTTCACTGTTGCCATATGACCTCAACTTGTGTATAGACCCTTACGATATGGTTCATGTATATCACTGACAGACCAGAAATCTACCCATTTGTTTTATCACGTGACCCTGCATGTCCTGGACCACCATGGTCTCCGCTATAGGGGATACACTAAACATGGATGCATTGACTTTGATGGAATGGATATGCGTCAATGTAGGGCTAGACAAATATCACTGGAGTTGGGCGGCCAAGTTGTTCAGTTATTTGTTGCTGGCCCGTAACCTTTTGGGTTGTTTACAATAGATGATCCCTTCATCAATGGGTCTATAAAGTGCCCTCCGGTTCCCCCCTGGGGAGTGAAACAAAGCATCCCGTAATGAATGCATATAGTAATGTGGGTCTGACCAGGATCACCCTTTGTTTCTATGGACATCTGTAGTGAGGACGTTGGTGAGAAGACAGGCTTATTTCGCTTCCTGTAAATGGCAATCCACTATTCAGGGAATTCACAGCTATTTGTTTTTGGTTGTGTCCAGTGGGGGTTGGAGTCCGCAGCGGCTCAGGTGATCTCACGCTTTGAGGTTTCTCCACTTGGTCAGTGTAGTAATGTTTCCCAGCAGTGAGACGTGTTGAATCAGCCTGGTAGACCGTCCTAATATTCTGCGGGGTGAGCAATGGCCAGACGGTTATCCTTGAGATTCCTTTCCCTCCTGTAATCTTTGACGTCTTCTGGGAACTATTGTACCTTGGAGGAATAAGTGTCGGTGGTGATGTGCCAACTGTGTGTAGATGCGCATCTTGTGTTATTAGAAACCAACAGGCCACATCACCGCTGCCATCCAGCGCTGCCCGTCATCAGATCTACTCTCATGGCACCCTCAGCTGGTTTTGGTGATGCTGTTGCTTTACGATGACACATGAAGGTCTGTTAGGCTGGGTTCACACGACCATGTTACGTCCGTAATGGATGGAACGTATTTCGTCCGGAAGACCCGGACCGAACACAGTGCAGGGAGCCGGGCTCCTAGCATCATAGTGATGTATGATGCTACGAGTCCCTGCCTCACTGCAGGACAACTGTCCCGTACTGTAATCATGATTTCAGTACGGGACAGTAGTTCCACGCAGAGGCAGGGACTCCTAGCGTCGTACATCACTATGATGCTAGGAGCCCGGCTCCCTGCACTGTGTTCGGTCCGGGTCTTCCGGACGAAATACGTTCCATCCATTACGGACGTAACATGGTCGTGTGAACCCAGCCTTATACCATATTATGAGGTGCCTTCAGTTCACGGATCTCTCAGCATTCGTGCCATAGCATGTTATTGAGATCAGTATTTCCTAGAGCGATTCACTGGTAAGAGACAACACGTTGGTGGATTTGGAGGAGGTTGAGAGACTTATGAGTAAGCATTCTGCCACCGGGCCGTGACCAAATATCTGTTCGGTATTTTTGTAATTAAATCAATACAGACTTTTTCAGTGGTGATGCGGCTCTGTGCCACAACACAATGGTCCTATGAAAACTTTTTAACCCAAAAACGAACCTTGCTGTCCACTGCAGCCAATCACAGTGCAGCGTTCGTTTTCCCAGAGCAGTTTAAAAATTGAGAGCTAAGCTCTGGTTACTGACTAAGGGTTCTAGTACTTCTCCTATTTCCCTTGAATACTACTATTACCTTTCTGAGTGTGTGTACATGGGGATTCATGAAACAATGTAATAGTAAATAAAGCAAGTTTATAGAAAACACAGTAAGGCCTCATGCACACGACCGTGCTCGTAATTACGAGCACGGGCAGCCGGCCGCTTTTGCGAGCCGTGCTGCCATTATAAAGTATAGCAGCACGGCCCGTAAAATGAAAAAATAGAACATGTTCTATTTTTTTAACGGCACGGGCACCTTCCCGTGAGAAAACGGGAAGGTACCCGTGACTAACAGAAGTCTATGGGCCCGTTATTGCGGGTCGTAATTACGACCCGCAAAAACGGGTGTTTTTACGGTCGTGTGCATGAGGCCTAAGTTGCATAAAATATATAAACACGGTATAGTATTCGTATACCTCAATACATATAACTATCAATATGTATTAAGTGTACTAACACTATACGTACCACAATACATTTACAATACCTTACTGCACTTTTAACCACCCACTTACCTACATAAATATATACAATACACTTACTGTGACCCTCCCCCACCTTGCTCTACCTGCCCCTTTTAAGGGGTGAAACTGGTACACAAGAAGGTGCTGTAGGGCTTATAAGAGGGGAGTTGCAATAGGGTAAGGGCTGTAGGATTTGTATATGAGTTACAAGATGGGCTAGATGTCAGAAGGACTGGGGTATAGCAGCTATAGGAACGAGCTGCTGTGAGAAGAGGGTTAATGTTAGCAGCCTGGTGCCGAGCAAGGGGAGGAGAGGGTTAATGAATGCTAGCAGCCTGGTTGCTGCTTCTGAACAAGGATGAGAGGGTTAGGAAGCTTATACAGCTTGTTCCGTCCAAGGAGTAGTCAGCTGACTCTGAATTGGGAAGGAGGAGCAGCTGAGGACTCTAATAGGTGGTAGTGGGTAGCGCTGGCTTCAGAGACCGGGAAGAATGGTGGTCTGTTGAGAGGAATGGTGGTGGTCAGCGGGTGTATTTCTGGATGGATCCAGGTGCACTAGTGCCTGCACATAGTTCACGTAGGTTGGTGCGGTGATATGACATCACTGTGCCAAACTGTGGACATGCGAGACCTCAGGCGTCTGACAGTCCTGTGCTGCGTAAACCGCAGAGGATTAGCCAGTTAGCCGAAATTATGCCCCCCCCCAGTAGCCTGAGGAGCCAGAGGATCAAAGGAGAACCTCTGCTCCTTCTTATTGGTAAAACTGGATAGGGCAGCTGGCTTCCTACCAGCTGTTTACTGTCCAGTACCCTGGGGCACTTACCCTCACGCATGTGTCTGATAGGAATGAAAATATATATATATTATACAGTACTGTGCAAATGCTTTAGGCAGTTGTGGAAAAATGCTGCAAAGTAAGAATGCTTTCAAAAATTGATTTATTTTTGGCAATTAGCAAAATGCAAAGTGAATGAACAGAAGAGAAATCTAGATCAAATCAATATTTGGTGTGAGCACCCTTTGCCTTCAAAACAGCATCAATTCTTCAAGATACCCTTGCACACAGTTTTTGATGGAACTCGGCAGGGAGGTTGTTCCAAACCTCTTTGGGAACAGATCTTCTGTGGATGTAGCCCTCCACAAATCCTCCTGTTTTTTTCATGTAATCCCAGACAGACTCGATGATGTTGAGATCGGGGCTCGGAGGGGGCCATATCATCACTTCCAGGGCTCCTTGTTCTTATTTACGCTGAGGATAGTTCTTAATGACATTGGCGAATAAATTTGGAGCCAGACGCCTCCCTGATGGTACTGCATGATGAATAAATATCTGACTGTATTTCTCAGCGTTGAGGACACCATTAATACTGACATAATCCCCAACTCCATTTGCAGAAACGCAGCCCCAAACTTGTAGGGACCCTCCACCATGTGTTACTGTTGCCTGCAGACACTTATTATTGTACCGCTCTCCAGCCCGTCGGCGAACAAACTGCCTTCTGTTACAGCCAAATATTTCACATTTTGACTCATCAGTCCAGAGCACCTGATGACACTTTTCTACACCCCAGTTCCTGTGTTTTCGTGCATAGTTGAGTCGCTTTGCCTTGGTTTCATGTTAAAGGTATGACTTTTTGGCCACCATTCTTCCATGAAGACCACTTCTGACCAGACTTCTCCGAACACTAGATGGGCGTAGCTGGGTCCCACTAATTTCTGCCAGTTCTGAGCTGATGGCACTGCTGGACATCTACCGGTTTAGAAGGGAAGTAAGCATGATGTGTCTTTGATCTGCTGCACTAAGTTTCCTTGGCCGACCACTGCATCTACGGCCCGTTTCTTTGTGCTTCTTTAACCGCTTCCCGACTGCCCACAGTAAATTCACGTCGGCGCTTGCTGGGCTCTGTGCAGCGCCAACGTGAATTCATGGTGGGTGTTAAAAGCGCGATCCGGGTGTCTGAGTAGGGCTGACACCCGGATCGCGCTGTTATCCCCTGCCTCTGGTCCTGGAGACATGATCGTGCCCTAATTGGTTCAGGTCCCGGTCATGTGATCGCAGGGAAAGTTTATTGTAGCAACGAACTGGAAAGTTTGTTGCTACAACAAACTTTCCCGGGGACCGATTCTGGGTGCTGCAGTCGGTTACATGGCAAAACCGAAGGCCATACAACAGCCCCCGGGTCTGCCATGCACGGCAGCCTATGAGAAACAACCGGATGCCGGTCCTCATAAGCTTCCTGTCAGTGTGACTCTCAGCGTCACACTGACAGTTTATAATACGTTACACTACCTAGGTAGTGTAATGTATTATAGCAGCGATCAGTGCTGCAGGTCTTCTAGTAAAACAAGTAAAAAAAAACAAAAAAGTTATAAAAGTGTAAAAACAAGTTATAAGTTACAAAAACAGAAAATGCTTTTTTTCCTTTAATAAGTCTTTTATTATAGGAAAAAAATGAAAATGTTAAAAAAAAGTACACATATTTGGTATCACCGCGTTCATAACGACCCAAACTATAAAACTATAATATTATTATTTTTCCCGCACGGTGAAAACCGCAAAAAAAAAATAATTAAAAAACAATGTCAGAATCACTATTTTTTGGTCATCGACCCTCGCAAAATATAGAATAAAAAGTGATCAAAAAGTCGCATGTACCCCAAAATAGTACCAATAAAAACTACAACCCGTCCCGCAAAAAACAAGCCCTTACACAGCTTTTTTGACTGAAAAATAAAAAAGTTACGGCTCTCAGAATATGGTGACACAAAATATAAATAATTTTATTGAAAAGTGATTTTATTGCGCAAACGCCACAAAACATAAAAAAAACGATATACATCTGGTATCGCCGTAATCGTATCGACCCGCAGAATAAAGTAAGATGTCATTTATAGCGCACGGTGAACACTGTAAAAAAAAAAGACAAAAAACATTTTTATTTATTTTTCTTTCACTTTGCTTGCAAAGAAAATCTAATAAAAAAATCACATGTACCCTAAAATGGTACCAATGAAAACTACAGATTGTTCCGCAACAAATAAGCCCAAAAAGTTCTGGCTCTCAGACTATAGCGACAGAAATTGTGCAGTGTCCAAAAGCGGATAAGATGGGGCGCCATTTATCAGTGTGACATCGGCCACATGTCTGCGGATTATTATTTATTTACCCCATTATTATACCCTCTTATTATACCCTGATGTACTCCGCACAGCTTACATATGCCCCCATATTATAAACTGAAATACCAGCAAAACCCCAAATAGAACAGTTACCAAGCAAAATCTGCGCGCCAAATGGCGCTCCCTCCCGTCTGAGCCCCACAGTGTGCCCAAACACCAGCTTACGTCCACATATATGATATTTTATATCCGGGAGAATCCGCTCAACATTGTATGAGGTATTTGTCTTCAGTGGCACAAACTGGGCACAACATATTGTGCATTAAAATGGCATATCAGTTAAAGATTTTAATTTTCACTTTGCACCATCAGCTGCGCATCAACGCCTTCGCGCACCGTGACTTAATAGCATGTCGTGGTGCGGGGGGTTATATATGGAGCGGGCTCATGCGCTGCGCCCGCTCCATATTCTGCAGGTGTCAGCTGTGTATTACAGCTGACACCCGGGACTAACGGACAGGAACAGCGATCGCCCTGTAAAAATTATATTCTACTGCAATACATTAGTATTGCAGTGTATTGTACCAGAGACATAATAATCGCTCGTTCCAGTCCCCTAAAGGGACTTTTGGGGGGTTTCCACTGTTTTGGTACCTCCGGGGCTTTGCAAATGCGACATGACACCCGAAAACCATTCCAGCTAAATTTGAGCTCCAAAAGCCAAATATTGTTCCTTCCCTTCTGAGTCCTGCCGTGGGTCCAAACAGAAGTTTATTACCACATCTGGGGTATTGCTGTAATCAGGACCAATTGCTTTACAAATTTTGGGGAGATTTTTCTCTTTTATTCATTGTAGAAATTAAACATTTCTATGTTTTTTCAGAAAAAAGTAGATTTCATGGCCTAATTCCACTAAATTCAGCAAAAAAAACTGTGGGGTCAAAATGTTAACTATACCCCTAGAAAAATTCCTTGAGGGGTGTATTCTTCAAAATGGGGTCACTTTTGGGGGGTTTCCACGGTTTTGCTCCCTCCAGGGCGTTGCAAACACGACATGGCACTGAAAACCAATCCAGCAAACTCTGCGCTTCAAAATGCAAATGGCGCTCCTTCCCTTCTGAGCTCTGCTGTGGGTCCAAACAGCAGTTTAGTACCACATATGGGGTATTGCCGTAATTGGGAGAAGTAGCTTTACAAGTTTTTGGGTGCTTTTTATTCTTTCTTCCTTGCAAATATTATTTTTTTTTTTTTTTTTTCAGAAAAAAAGTAGATTTTCACAGACTAACTCCAATAAATATAGCAAAAGACCTGTGGGGTCAAGATGCTAACTGTGCCCCTAGATAAATTCCTTGAGGTGTGTAGTTTCCAAAACCGTGTCACTTTTGGGGGATTTCCACAGTTTTGGCACCACAAGACCTCTTCTAACCTGACATGGTGCCTAAAATATAATCTAAAAAAATGGAGGCCCCAAAATCCTCTAGGTGCTCCTTTGCTTCTGAGGCCTGTGTTTCAGTCCATTATCACACTAGAGCCACATGTGGGATATTTCTAAAAACTGCAGAATCTGGCCAATAAATATGGAGTTGCATTTCTCTGGTAAAACCTTCTCTGTTACAGAAAAAAAATGTATTACAAATGAATTTCAGCAAAAAAAATAAAATTTGTCAATTTCCTCTCTACTTTGCTTTAATTCCTGTGAAGCGCCTAAAGGGTTAAGAAACTTTCTGAATGCTGTTTTGAATACTTTGAGGGGTGCAGTTTTTAATATGGGGTGATTTATGGGGTCTATCTAGTACATAAGGCACTCAAACCACTTCAGAACTGAACTGGTCCCTGTAAAAATAGCCTTTTGAAATTTTCTTGAAAATGTGAGAAATTGCTGCTAAAGTGCTAAGCCTTGTAACGTCCTAGAAAAATAAAATGTTCAAAAAAACTATGCAAACATAAAGTAGACATATGGAATATGTGAAATAGTAGTACCACACAAAATAGTTACTATCTGTTTTACAAGCAGTTACATTTAAAATTAGAAAAATCATAATTTTTGCAAATTTTCTCTAAATTTTTGTGTTTTCTCTAAATTTTGGTGTTTTTCCACAAATAAGCAATGAATTTATTGACCAAATTTTTCCACTAACATAAAGTACAATATGTCATGAGAAAACAATCTCAGAATCGCTTGGATAGGCAAAAGCATTCCAGAGTTATTACCACATAAATTGACACGTCAGATTTGAAAAAATAGGGCTGGTCCTGAAGGCCAAAATGAGCTCGGTCCTGAAAGGGTTAAAAGAGCTTGAAACCCCAGTCTGCTTTAAACTCTTTGCCTAGTAGAGACCTTGCTGATGCAGTATAACTACCCTGTATCCTGTTGCTGCGCTCAGTCTTGCCATGGTGAACCTATGACATCAAACTGTCCTCCACAACCTCACCTTTGTAGCAGAGTTTGGCTGTTCCTCACCCAGTTTTAAGCCTCATACACAGCTGTTTTTGTTACAGTTAATGACTGTGCCTCAACCTACATATAAAAATGATGATCATTATTGCCTGTTTGGTATAATTGGTTAATCATACACCTGACTATAATCCTACAAAATCCTTGGATTTGTGCAAGTGTACCTAGAAGAATTGATGCTATTTTGAAGGCAAAGGGTGGTCACACCAAATATTGATTTAATTTGGATTTCTCTTCTGTTCATTCACTTTGTAATTTGGTAATCGGTTAAAAAAATCATAATAAAATAACACTCATACTTGGGATGTATACTTACGGTAAAGATGGATAACTCTCATTTTCTCTTTCTCATGATCAGTTAAGTCGGGGCCCATGTTGTGTTGTAAATCTTTACCCTTATTTATATAACCCCCTTTAACGCAGGTTTCTCTGATTCAGGATGTTTTGGAAAAAAATGAAATACAGAACTGAATACCATTCTATGTGAATGCGGTTTGCCCGGCGCCGGTGGTATCTGTTGTACGACTGATCCGATACGGTCTTGTGTTTTCCGTAAAAACAGAACTTTATATACATCCCAGCAGAGTTCTTCCTCTGCCCCCCGTCCCCGTCCCCGTCAACATCTGATAGTCCGGGGGTTGTGACTTGGCCGCAGTGACTTTGTGTCCATAGTAAAGTAACGTCCCACGGTGCCCATTGAACATTGTAGTAATGTTATGAAACCTCAATACGGCCTTGTCATCGCACTGAACTTTCGTATGCCGGCGGTGGGGGACAGTGGAAAAATTCGGATGGTATGTGTATTAAAAAGTTTATTATATTTTCTCCCTTAAAAGACAGACATTCCCTGTAAGTTTTACAGAAACTTTATTTTAGAAGATGAGGTAAATTTCTGTTCTGTTAGCACTGACCTAACTCGCTAGTTATTTGCTCTTCAAAATGACGAAATCTATGCAACGATTTATCGGATTACGTCAGCGTGGTAAAGTGGGGGGGGGGGGCGGTCTGTCAAGTGGTGAAATCACATCCCATCTTCTCGTAGATCATTGAACGCCTTCCTCTCGCTGCAGAATGTACGGACATTTGTATATCCTGTCCACGCTGCAACTTGAGGAATGTGGATTGTTATTGTCAGATAAATCCTCCACGTCTGGCATTACTTCATCGACCCATTAGGAAAAGAAGAACAAAAAGTTCTGCAGCTTCAAAGTTATTAACTATGTGACTAATCCGCTGCTGATGGCCGGCAGCCGCTATCACTCAAGTTGAAGGAGGCATGTAAACTCATCCTTACAATGGAACAGGCCAAGACATAGTTTCCTCTGGCTGCTTGGGAAACGTAATTGAATCAGGATTTGACGCCGTCCATCTGTATTGTGAGCAACTGACCCTCCTGTCCGTACCCCGAATAAAATGGCTGGATATAGACTAATAATAAATAAGGTGAAAATATATTGTATGCACTAGAATAAGTCCTCACTACCTTCTCCGATCTAGAGCAGTGGTCTCTAACTTGAGGAACTACAACTCCCAGCATGACTGACCACTGAAAGATCACGTTAGCAAATATGAATACTCTTGAAATCTAATCCCCATAGAAAAGAATACCATCTTTGGACGATCACTTTTCATTAGAAGGATCCCCCAAATATTAGCTCATCAGTGTGACCTGATGTAATCTGTGGGAGCAAACCTGGCAGCCAGTGTTTATTTTCCCTGCAGCGCCACCACAGGGGAAATAAAGCATTACACAGTTCCCATTTAAATGAACGGACTCTGTGTAATGTAAGGACTTCACGTCTTCCAGAAAAAGAGATGCTCTTTGTAGCCAGTGAGCTTGTTTTTATACGCAGCCGCCAATTTGAGCAGGCAGTGCTGCAGTTTAAAGCATAGGGGTGGGACATAACAGCAGCCTGAGCTTTTATGCGACTCCAACAAATGTTAAGTCTAGGATGGGATGTAGAAATCCCTGAAACAAGGCAGCCAATGGGCTTAGCCATATATTAGATTTCTTATCAGACATAGCCTCCATGCTGTGTAGCAGCCCATATTCTGCCAGTGTAATATTAATACAGACTATCCTGGTTTGCTTCTTGTAATGAGGTCACTGTGTTTCCTATGGCAGAGGCTGGAGATGGTCTTGTGTATGGTGCACTGAAATGTACTCCATCTGTATTGAGTTATTGGATTCTGTGGCATTATCTATTCTAAGCTTTGGGTATCCAATTACACATAACAGGAAACCCATAAGATCAACAAATGTTACCAGGAGACTCGAGGAATGGAAAGCGTGACTAGATCTAGAGGACACTAGTAAAGAAAGACGTGTAAACGTCCTCACTCCATCATATCCTACAGGAATGGGTTAAGCTGGCTGTGGATATTCAATAAATGTTGGCAGATCCTACTGATAATCTGGTATATGTGGGACAACCGGACTGCAAACTTTGGGGAGGTTGGTCTAGGATCTGGTATGTTGGTTTTCAGCATACCGGATCCTTTATTCCCTGGGAATAAGCGGCACCAGATGTGTCTGGCAGCCACTTAACCCCCTCTCTCCAAGCATAAATGTTTATAGGGTGATCGCGTCTGCCGACATCTGTCTCATGTGTATGATGTAAGAAATTGAGAGATTCAGGCAGTTTTGTTGGGATCTGCCAGCAATCTAATGTATGTCACTCGCTAGATGCCCATACACATTAGGTAAAAGTCGGTCAAACCCATCGATTTCAGCCAGCAACCGATATGTTTATGGGGCTGTCCCGAGTCTCCCCATTTTCCAGATGTTTGGTAGAAAGAAGTATCCGGCCCTTCACCTGTCTATACACCTACATCAGAAGATTTAGAATCTCTGGAAAAACGTAAGGATATGACCAGGACATCTTGCGTAACCAGGGGAACCAGGCTCTCCGGCGGGACGATCAATATGGCTGTCGAATTGCTTTCTCTGTTTTTTTTTTTTTTTTTTTTTTTTTTTGAGGACCCTTAGGATCAATTCCAGTGGTGGAAAGACCTATGCAAGACTGGAATTCCACTCTTGGGAGAATCCATCCAGGCTTGTTGGGTGGTCCTTTGCATTTAGGGAATATAATCTTTAGGGAAAATGTGTTTGTACTAGTTCATTTTGTAATGTCTATTAGACTGCCTTGGAGAAGTTCTCTGATCGAGTCCACCGCCATAGGGCTTTCACAGCCTCTAGGAGTAGGAAAGTCTTCTGAGCAGCGACCCTTTGATAGCACGTCCTGCTGGAGAAGGTGAGAATACGCCTAGGCCCACATCACCACAGGTATGTAAGATGTCTACTGGCCTAGCACTGACATCGCTGTCATTATGGTCCATGTTGGATTGTGACACTGCCACTGTGCAATCTTCTTGATCTCAATCCCAGATTTCGAAGGATATGTAGAACTCTCTCCACTTGATAAATATGCTCGGTGTGACCAATAAATCAAATGGGAGGGCATAAAAATTTCAGAGTAGAGTTCAGATAAATCGCCCTCCTTTAGGACTTTTTGGAATTCTCGATGAATAGGGGCATGGTAGTAGACAACTTTTTATGTCTACTGACTCCATATGACAATTTCTCTAAAAATGTTCACAGTTGGCTTTAGTGTCTTTATTTTAAATCTGATATTTTAAGAATTTGTTTAGGGTTTTTAGGATTATTATGTTCCTCCATGACCCATTTGTTTTTTTCACAAAAGACAAGTTTGAGTAGAACCCCTGAACAGATTCCATAGGTGGTACTGGAACCACTACCCCACCTAGTCTCTTTCTCCTGACGTCTATCCTCTCTAGGTGTTGGTTTCTAAAGCGTCTGCGACCAGCCCTAGAGGGAAAGGACTAGGGCTTTTCCTAAAAAATCTTCCAGATAGGAGCCAAAGAGAAACTTGCCCTCACATGGAATTGGGCATAACCTTTTTCTGGAGCCCAGGATTTGAGCCAGAGGGCTCTACGAGCAGATGATCGAGCTGAGAGTCTTGACTGCATCTACAGGGGCAGCGGCTATAAATTCCATGTTTTTTTTTGTTTTTTTTTTTACGAGTGGGCAAGGATTTTAGGAGTTGTTCTCTTGGAGAACTATTCTTGAAGTGTTCTTCCAACTGATCCAGACAGATAACACATTTTCTGGCAGTACAGGTAGCCGCAATATTCGGTTTGAAGGCTACGACCGCCACCATTCAGGACTTCATAAGGAAGCCACCTGGCTCTTTATTCATGGGGTCCTTTAGGAAATCCATATCCTGAAATAGAAGGGAAGTATCTATGTGACCCTTTGGAAATATGGACCACAATCTTAGGGGGGTCTATGCCAGAAAGTTGTTTCTTTTTCATCAAACTGTAGCTTACGCTTCACGGATTATGGTATGTAAGCTTTCCAATCGGGCTGTTTTCATTTTTAATTAGCGGCCAGATGATATTGGAAATGGGGAATATGCGTTTTCTGCGGGTGCTTAGACCCACGAACATAATGTCCTAAACTGAACGTGTTTCTTTAGGGTGTTTAACTTTCTTTGTTCCGCTAATAGTCGATTTAAGAAGCTGTTCCTTATCCTAAAGGAAATCAGGGTTTACCCATTTTAGAATCGGCATCAGAAGATGAAGAGTCTGAGTCCAAGTCTAATTCACTTTCATCACAACTCCCCCCATTATCAGAGGAAGAGGTGTTAGCTCCCCGAGGAGAAGAGGTACTAGGTTTGTCGCCTTTTTTTGGAAAGGTTTTAATGGAATTGCGGTCTTCTGAGCATATCAAAGTTTTTTCATTCTTTCATTCCTTCGGCATCGCTTTATTTATACAATCAGGGTAAATAAGCTTTGAATAAGCGCCTGACCGCTTCTTTTTGCAAATGCTGCATTTTTAGATATTAACCTTACTTAGGCTGGGTTCACACTGAGTTTTTTGCAAGCAGAAAATCTGCCTCAAAATTCAATTTTGAGGCAGGTTTTGCTCTGCCTGCACGCCGATTTTCGCAGCGTTTTTCGCCCGCGGCCATTGATCGCCGCGGGCGAAAAACCCTGCAAAATACGCTTTCTCTTCCTCCCACTGATGTCAATGGGAGGTCAGAGACGTAAACGCCCGAAGATAGGGTATGTCGCTTCTTTATCCCGCGAGACGGTTTTTCTTCTCGCGGGAAAAAAACACCACTGCCTCCAATTTTAAATCAATGGGAGGCATTTTCGGCGAGTTTTCCCACGCGGTTTCCGCATCAAAAAACGTGTCAAAAAAACTCAGTTTGGACTTACCCGTAGGGCTTTCCTATGTACAGTCTCTCCCTGTGGGCATACATAATGCAGATATATACTTGCATAATGCGGCCACCAGCATGAAGACCTGTAGACTACTGGGAGAACTGGGAGTCTCTGATGGGTTATTTCTGGCTCCTTTCCATCCTAGCATTGGGCCTTGAGGAGTCGCTGTGGGCTGCTTGGTGACTCTGGGAAACCTCACGGCTGTTCCCTGGGTCTAACTGGCTTCTTTTGAAGAAAGAAGAACATGGCAAGCACCATTTTGGTTCCAGCGCGCATTGTTCAGAGTGCCTCTTTTTTATATCTAGGTTTCCTGTCCCGAGGGGAAAGGTTCCTCTCTCATGGTGCTTTCGTGGGAGAGGGGAAAATAATAATACTGGAGAATCTTTTCTTAGAACTTTGTGCCATTCCTCTGTTGTTCCTCCTAGAAATTTATGAATAAATTGACAACTGGGTGTTACCAGTTGGGGGGGGGGGTGTCCTTACACAAACTGACAATGTCCAATCCATGCAGAACCGTGAGACTGTAGGGACACGCTACTTTGACAAGGGGATTGGTGATAACCAGTTGTCTTTAGTTATACATTTCTAGGAGGCGTAACAGAGGAACAGATTTGTAAGAAAAGATGTTCTGGACTTATTCCATGGGGAATACAAGTATTTAGTAATATAGACATGTCCGAAGAGGTGACCCGTCCTCTTTAACATGCCATGGCATCTCGGGAGACTAATGGCTGAAAGCGGGAGAACAACAAAACCCCTATGACCATACCTTAATCTGCGATTTCTCTACAGTTTATGTGCTGGACCATACCACGACGCAGCATGTAAACTCACCCATAAATGGAATCTTCGGAATTTTTGGCCCCTGATTGCTAAGTAACAGGTGCTGTTCTGTCCACTAGACCATTGAGACCTCATGCAGATGGAGGTATCCCCGGTGACACATAGTAAATGTAGCTGAAACGCAGATCTGATCGTGGTAACTCCCTCGTATGTTATCTGCATAATCTGCTCTGCATATAGGAAAGTATTAGATTTATAGTAAACGGGATTCATTGTTCATTCTGAAACTGGTTTGTTTCGTATTGTAAGATCTTGTGCCAAGATACATAAGAAACATGACTGTAGGTGTTTGCGGCCTTCAGAACTTGGGTGATTCCCTGAACTGTTGTTATAATGTCCAAGTGTTGTCTATCCTGGAATGTGCGCAGTGTTTTACGTCCACACCTTTAATAAGAACGCTACCTGATTGTCCTCGACTAATTACCGAATCACGAGGCTTATATAATAACATTGCTTGTTTGTATTTATCATCTATTAGTTAGATCTAGTTCTGGGAAAGTTGGGTGACACCCAATTTTACTGCCGATACAGGACTCTTGGATCGCTCCGTGATCCCCCCCCCCCATCTCCTTCCTTCCTGAGAGCCAAATTTTCGGTCACCTGGCTTTCCCTGAAGACAGATATAGTTATAATAGGTCCTCTCGCTGTTCTCTGGCCACTGGCTGACGAGGAGGTCAGAAGTGCTGAAACACCAGAGTGCGTTTTGCTACGCTGTTTCCAGGTCTCCCATAGAAGTGAATGGGAGTCAAGGAAACAGCGTAGCACCGCTTTTTCATTTCGGAAACCGCACAGAAAAACGTGCTGGTCTGTTTCTGGAAAACCTGACCACCTCGTCAGTCAGGGGCCGGAAGCTAGCGATGGCGGCAGATGGTAGGACAGGGGTCAGGGGGCCCTGTCCTAGAGATAGGTGCAGGTCCCAAAAGTGGACATTTATTGGACATGACATATCCTATGGCTATGTCAGAGATGGGAATACTCCGTTTTGGTGGGGTCAACCGACCATCTAATGTGTCTGGCACCGGCTTACTCCCCTCTCCCCATTCAGAACACATGCACACTCGTTCGAGCATGCATGTGTATGGGGGGGGGGGGATCGGGAGGAATAGCTGTGGGCTGACGGCTACCTGTGTATGGCCAGCCTAAGACAGACGTTTTGCATATGCTCTATTTGGGCATTTAGATATCGATGGTTGCACCTTACACGCGACTCCCCCCTGTCAGCCAGGTCAGAGAGCTGCTAACAGTATCTCAGGCCGAGTACTAAATTGGCTTCCTCCTAAACAGGTTAAAGAGGCTCTGTCACCAGATTATAAGTGCCCTATCTCCTACATAGTCTGATCGGCGCTGTAATGTAAACAGTGGTTTTTAATTTGAAAAACAATCATTTTTGAGCAAGTTATGAGCAATTTTAGATTTATGCTAATTCGTTTCTTAAAGACCAACTGGGCGTGTTTTTACTTTTGACCAAGTGGGTGTTGTAAAGAAGTGTATGAGGCTGACCAATCAGTGACTAATCAGCGTCATACACTTCTCATTGTTCCAGCCCAGCATGATCCACAGCACAGTGTGATTGTGCAGTGAAAGAAGCCGGCCTGGAACAATGAGAAGTGTATGAGGCTGATTGGTCAGCGTCATACACTCCTCTGTACAACGCCCACTTGGTCAAAAGTAAAAACACGCCCAGTTGGTCTTTAAGAAACTAATTAGCATAAATCTAAAATTGCTCATAACTTGCTCAAAAATGATCGTTTTTCAAAATAAAAACCACTTCTGTTATCTACATTACAGCGCCAATCAGACTATGTAGGAGATAGGGCACTTGTAATCTAGTGACAGAGCCTCTTTAAGTGCCCTGAAAGAAAAAAAATCCAAGGGAACTCTGGTTTACCATTATAATTATTCATTGGAAAGGCTTCCAGACTCCCTAGTGAATAATTGTTTAGCCGCACTATTATCTCAGCTGGTTGGTAAAATGACCTGTTACACAAAGACCCCAATCATTTCTTGTAAGAAAAACCTTCTTAAAATTAGATTTTAAGTGGAGTGTTGAAAATGCTTTAAAACCCTGAAAAATAGTTTGCTGAAACATAAGGCTATGTTCACACTGAGTATTTTGGGGGAGGAATATCTGCCTCAAAATTCCGTTTGGAACTTTGAGGCAGATATTCCTCTCCCTGCACGCCGATTTTCGCGGCAATTACCGCGCCGTTTTTCGCCCGCGGCCATTGAGCGCCGCGGGCATAAAACAGCGAGATATACGCTTTCTCCTGCCTCCCATTGAAGTCAATGGGAGGTCGGAGGCGGAAGCGCCCGAAGATAGGGCATGTCGCTTCTTTTTCCCGCGAGGCAGTTTTACTGCTCGCGGGAAAAAGACGCCGACGCCTCCCATTGAAATCAATGGGAGGCGTTCTCGGGCCGTTTCTGCCGAGTTTTGCGACGCGGTTTCCGCGTCAAAAAACTCGGCAAAATACCCCGTGTGAACATAGCCTAAGTCTGAAAATGACCTCAATGTTAGCAATGATATGATATAAATATTCACCATCGTCCTCTTTTATACATGAAGACCACTGAGCGCTCTACCAGCAGAATAGTGAGTGCAGCTCTGGAGTATAATACAGGCTGTAACTCAGGATCAGTACAGGATAAGTAATATAATCTATGTACACAGTGACTCCACCAGCAGAATCGTGAGTGCAGCTCTGGAGTATAATACAGGATGTAACTCAGGATCAGTAATGTAATATATGTACACAGTGACTCCACCAGCAGAATAGTGAGTGCAGCTCTGGAGTATAATACAGGCTGCAACTCCGGATCAGTACAGGATAAGTAATGTAATGTATGTACACAGTGACTCCACCAGCAGAATCGTGAGTGCAGCTCTGGAGTATAATACAGGCTGTAACTCAGGATCAGTACAGGATAAGTAATATAATGTATGTACACAGTGACTCCACCAGCAGAATCGTGAGTGCAGCTCTGGAGTATAATATAGGATGTTACTCTGGATCCATACAGGATAAGTAATGTAATGCATTTGCAAAGTGACACAAATGGACTATAGATCAACTATAAAATGTTTTATCTTTGCATTTACAACCCGGCTATTGATCTCCGATCACCGTATACACTCAAATATATAGTCTGTGGGATCCAATCATGGCGGTTATTGCTGTGATCTAATATTCTCTATGGCAATCATAACTACTCCGCTTGTGTGAAAGTAGTCCCCTGCTCTCTCCTTTTGTTTCTTACATAGTGTTATCATTAGCTGTCTGTTTTGAAGAATAGCAGAGCACTCTCCGTACGAGAAAAGGGTTGTCTGCCAGTAAAATCCGTGTACAGGTAAATATCTGCTGCGGAGAGTTTATTCAATTCAGATTGTTTTTTTATAGAGCCAAATATGAAATGTTTACAATGGCAGATCTATCTTGGATTTTCATTAGACATCATTTAAGTGGGAAATACACCACCGCTTCCTGTACAACCAGAAGACCCGCAGCCCGGACACATATCCGAAATCTATTCTCAGTCTGGAGTTCTCCATTTCCATTAATACGTTCTCATTCGCTTTGTCGTGATAATGTGATACAACTAAATAATCCAGCAAAACGGCCCATGGAGTCACCTAGAACTTGTGATTTCGTAAGGGTCTTCTTGATTTATATGAGGCATGATGAGCAAAACTTCCAGTATCTTGGCATTGTAAGAAAAACGTGGTAACCGTCTGGACCCTACACCACCGGGAACTTTTGTAATATTACCTCATTTACATATTCTTACACAGACTGTGGTGTAAGATATTTTTAGCCGGAATATACTTGTTTCCTGCAACATTAATTACATTGTGCAATAAGGATTGTTCTTGGATTTCAAGTTAACTTGCAACATGTTAGTGCGTATATAGCTTAGGAGCGTGTGTTTTACATAGCGATCTATATATATATACATCTCCGACTGCTATTCCTTCCAATTCTCCCAAATACATGCACTGTCCGCTCGTCTGAGCATGTATGTGTTTTCAATGGGATATCAGGTATCTTCTACAGGAACAAAGGATCGGTCATGCTGAAATCCAACACGACTAAGTCTTCTTTCTGCCGATATCTGCCGTCGGGGAAGGTCAGGACACACAGATACACATTACATAGTCAGTCGGTCCAACCGAATTTGGTGGGTTCAGCCAACACTCATCTAATGTGTATGGGCACCTTAAAATGTAGTTCCCTGTTACTAAATGGGTAAATCGGTCTTTAGTTGGAGCTTTGTGTTATGGAATTCCTGAAGTCGATGGGTTCCATCGGCGGTGTCTGTTGTGTAACGGATCCGTTCCTTCCGTTATTCCCTTGTTCTCATCTGACGGAGCAGAAGAACGGAATGTCGCAACGTAGGTGTAAACATAGCTTTACAAGTCAGTAGTAATAGTCTAATCTAAGGGACATGTGCTGTAATGACTTATAATGTGACGGGCCAGCATCAATGTACCCTCAACCCCCTTCCCGCCTCAGCCATTTTTCAGATTTTCGTTTATTTACTCCCGACCTTCCAAAAGCCGTAACTTTGTTTCCATCTACGTGGATGTATGAGGGCTTGAATTTTGCGGAACAAGCTGTAGTTTTTCATGGCAGTTTATTCTCCCATATAATGTACTGAGAAACTGGCAAATAATTATTTGTGCGGTGCAATGGAAAAAAAAACACCTATTCCTCCCATTTCTTTATTTTTTCTTTATTTTTTTACAGCATTCAACGTGCAGTAAATGCGGCATGTTAACTTTATTCTGCGGGTCCAGGCGATTACAGCGATGCCATATTTCTATGTAGTTGTTTTTATGTTTTGTTACTTTTACAAGGAAGAAGCGAATTGTTAAAAATAATGTTTTGATCATGTGACTTTTTGACACTTTTTTTCAATTTGTTTTTGGGGCAAAATCTCTGACCCTATCGTTGTTTTATCAATGATCATTTGATGTATACTATGTAATATGTGCAATAATGGTATACATGTTCAGAGGTGCCGTTGTCATGGGATGTCTTGTTGATTCTTTGTTTTTAACGTTTGCAAAAATAAAAAAAATACATAAATGAAAAAAAAAATCTTGTTTTGAGTCGCTGTATTTTGAGAGCCATATCTTTTTCTATTTTTCTGTTGATTGAGAGAAATGATGGCATTAGACTGATTGCTTTTTATTTAACATTTTTGGTAGATGAGGTAACTAAAAAACAGCCATTCTGGCGTATTTTTATTTTTTCCGCGGCGTTCTTCGTGCGTGTTAAATGTGTTATTGTGATAGTCGGACCTTAAAGTACGAGACAATGTTAATAAATATATCACTTTAGCTGTATTTAACGTTTTGTTTTTTACTAGTGTCCCTTTTGGACTTGAACCAGTGATTGTTGGTTTGCTTACATGATAGTCTGCCCTCCGGCGGGGCTCGACAACGGCAGACCTGAGAGCCTTCATTCTATCATAATGACTACCAGCACTACGCGATCACGTCACTGAGGGGCCAGTGGCACGTCAGAGAGGGCCGTCCCCTCATTCTAATGGCTTAGATGCTGCGGTCGCTATTACCTCCGGCATCTAAGGGGTTAAATGAGCGCCATCCCGCTCGTTATACTGAAGTGTTGGCTGTAAGATACAGCTGACACGCTTGTTCTATGGAGCAGATGAGCCTGCCCTATACTTCGCCACCCGACCTCTGCCGTGTATATATACGGTGGATGTCTGGAAGGGGTTAATGTGTTAATCTATTGACATCCGAGAGCATCTAGTTCTGAGGCTGGAGAGTGGGCACTGAGAGCCATTGACTCGGCGTCTATCCGTCCACTAATGTTTGCCATCGTTTTTTTTTTTTTTCCCTTGGTGATAAGTGGGGCAGGAGTTGTCCGCCGCTTATCCTCATCTTCTTTAAATAGGCATGCTTGGCTGATCACAATGGGGGTGTTTATTGCAGGATTTAAATAACGGTTATATGCCCCCCCCCCAGCTGCCTGACTCTGTGATCCAACTCCCCTCAACATTGTGAAAGACATTATTACGATGCCCCGTCCATTCACCCTGAGGAATATACACTCGTGGGGCACCGCTCTGTATATCGGGGGCTCCGCACTTATCACTGAGAGGTTTTGCCATCTCGGTTTTCTCTCAAGCCTTTCCCTTGGTAAACGGATCATGTGATGTATTGCAGAATGTGGATAGATTGGACTTGGTGTAAACATTTAGGGCTTCAGCTGTAGGAGGATATTGTGTAGTTTGCCTACTTAGGAGAAACCGTTCCTGGGCGATGACTCAGTTCTATTGCATTGACCTGACATTAGCAAACATCAAGCTTCTGGGAATCCTTGTCTTAGCTGTTGGTGACTTGTCTTTTGACATGAATCACATTGTTGAAATGGTCTTCCAGAAATCATATGAATGGTTTCTACTTCTCCTTCCCTTTTCCCTATGAAAGGAATTTTTTTTTTCTTCTGTGTAGCAAAGCAGAACAGAAGATCCAGGTCCGGCTCGGCCAAAAGTGTCACCGATAAATTATACGCCTACAATGCTCCATTTCAAGGAAAACTCAACTTGTCCTAAAAGACCCCCCCCCCCCCCCGGTGGCTCTCCACCTGTTGTGAAACTACAACTCCCAGCATGCCCAGAGAGTTGCAGGTTGTTTCACCACAGTTGGAGACCACCGCTCTCTGGTTTCACGGTATCTGGGTTTTACCATTGCGTGATTTCATCAGATTCCCCTCGGTGAATCGACATGAAGCGAATGATACAGACTGTTGGTGGTTCCTCCTTTCTAATGTGTTTCTGTGAAACTGGCTGGAATCCTACAAGAGAACTACGGGACTTCCCAATATCGTAATACATTTCTTCTTATAGGACTTTTATCGGGTATCTCCCAAAGTCCTGTTTAAGGGAATGGATGACATTTCTGCAAAACCTACACACAATGGCTATGACTTGTCTCCTGTTTTACCCTTTACTGGGTATTGAGAAAGGAAAAAAAAATTATTTGTAAATATTCTTGTCACTGAGTTGTTCTCAAGTTGTTAAAGGAGTTGTCCACATTTTTTTTTTTTCATAGAAGGAACCCCTAAATAAGCAGATCACAAATCGTCCTGCTGGGACCTCCAGCGATCATCCGCAATCTGTGGGGGATCCTGGCAGCAAGTGTTAAATTTCTCTGCAGCGCCACCATAGGCGAAATGAAGCATTAGACAGTGCAAATTGAAATCAACCAGCTGTCTGTGTAACACGACGTGTGCATCGTCTTCATTTTGAAGTCTTTGAACACTATGGAAAGAGACTCAGGCCCTCACACGTTCTTGCATTTCTAGATTAACCGCAGTATGTGGCATAAATATTCAAGATCGGAATACCCCTTAACAATAACCTCTTTGGCTTAAGCCTAGAAGGGTTGTAGGGGAAATGTAACATTACGCACCACCAATTGGAGACCTATCAATCGCTTCTAGTTGTCCAGATTGACAGCTGCTTGTTTCGGCACCACCCTGGTGTGGCTATCAAGGGGGGGGGGGTGGTCAGTCATATGCCCTTTAAGGCCCTATGCACACGATAGTATTTTTCATCAGTAATTATGGACCCATTCATTTCTATTGGCCATGGACACCTTTCAGTATTTTTACTGATGGGTGTCCGTGCTGAAAAAATTATAGAACCTGGCCTATTCTTGTCCGTAATTACGGCAAGGAGTCTATGGGCGCTTCCGTAAATACGGACGGCTACTGATTTGCATCTGTAAACCGTCCGTATTTACGGGAGCATTGCTGGGCAACATGATATAATTTGCAACCTCCCTCTTTTTGTACGGATCCACATATGCGGATGGAATACGGATGCAATACGGACGTATTTATGGACAGTATTTTGGGATAGATGAAAATATATCGTGTGCATGGGGCCTTAGATCTTGGCAAAATAACGTCAGCCTTCAGGTAGTTGTAGGAGGCATGTACCCAACAATCGTCCCATTAGATGCCTCAACACTGCACCTTAGACCAGGCTGCTTTTAAGTGGACAACAAAAAATGCATTTGGAAAAACCGCCTCTGTAGTATTTTATTGTGTAAAACGACGTAGTCTTGAAATTAACCAGTTCAGGACCAGGAACCGTTTAGCCATTTTTAGCACGCGTTCTTTAAACACCTACAACTTTTTTTTTTTGTATTTGTGATTTTTGCAATGTGTTTTTTTTTTTTTTGTGGTCAATGCAGGTTTCTTTTTATATATCGTTTTTATACACCATTTTTGTCTTTTTTTCTTTTTTTTTTATATATAGGCTTCGTCCTCACTACCGTTAGTATACGGTTCCGTCAGAGGAAGAGCGGATCGAAAGATTAAACGGAAAACAACGGTTCCGTTAGAATTACCATTAATTTCAATGGTAATTATTTTTTTCTGTTGCTTTACGTTTGTTTCCGTTCGCTAGTTTGAAGTTCTGCAGGCTGCAATTTTGCATCCATAAAAAACCCGGAAACCTAGCGAACGGAGACAAACGAAAAGCAACTGAAAAAAAGAATTACCATTGAAATCAACGGAAATTCTAACGGAACCGTTGCTTTCCAATTAATCGTTAAATCCTCTCTTCCTCTGACTGAAGAGGGGCAAACGAATACGAACGCTATTGTGAAAGAAGCCTTATGTAGACAGTGGGCGGTCCTCAACTTGCATTCTAAGTGTTTTGTATTGTTTCATATTTCTAGGACCCCTTTGATTCTTCTGGCTCCTCTGGTGGCTCCATCTGTCCCACCAGCCACTACCCAGCGCCATCCTTTAGGTTGTGTTTGTCCACGCGGAGCACATCGATTTCAATGGGTGGGGAACCTGGTTCCAGAATTTGGAATCTCCAGTTCGAGTGTGAAGATTCTCTCCAGTCCAGACGAGTTCTACCAAGTTCTGAAAGTAAGTGGCCGTTGATCGCAAGGGTATAAATCATGATGAACTCGCCATAGTATTGTCGAGTCGGCTTGCCGATTTAAATAAATGCATTAAAACTGAAGCCAAAAAAAGTGCTGTTGCCCATGGCAACCATTCAGATTTTGGCTTTCTTAGGCAGGCTATTAAATGATGGCTGTGATCTGATTGGTTGCTTTTCTTGTTCTGATTCAGATTTTCTTGTGCACCAATTTTTATAAAGCTCCCCCAAAAGTCCTGGATCATGTTAGAATATCAAAAAAATCAATGGTAAAGCTATGAGGGATTGGATGACAAGAAGTGCGAATAAGAATGAGATAATTGTCGACTGAACGTTGGGCCGAAAGATATTCTTCCTGACTCCCCCTCGGCCGAGCGTTGATTTGTGTTCAATAGGGAGAAAGTCACTGGCAGAGATTATCTACTTTCAAACCAAAGGATCAGGCATATTCTCTCCCGATTGGGGAGAGTCGGGACCCCAACATACGCAGGCGGTCCAGCAGAGATTGGCGCGTTCGACCCACATGCAGCTAATGTGTATTGCCAGCTTAAGCCCAGAGCCTAGACTACCGCCATTTGTAGTAGTAAGCAGTATGTAGTGTCAGCCTATAGACTTCTAATACTGTTCGTGTGACAATCAGGGTATGTTCACACGGCAGCGTCCGTAACGGCTGAAATTACGGAACTGTTTTCAGGAGAAAACAGCCCTGTAATTTCAGCCGTAATGGCATGTTGAGGCGCTTTTTGCTGCGTCCATTACGGACATTAAATGGAGCTGTTTTTCCATGGAAAATGGCTCCATTTACGTCTGAAGAAGTGACAGGCACTTCTTTGACGCGGGCGTCTTTTTTACAGCCCGCCTTTTGACAGCGGCGCGTAAAAAAAATGACCGTGTGCACAGAACATCGTAAGACCCATTCTAATGAATGGGCAGATGTTTGCCAACGCTATCGAGCCGCATTTTCGGACGTAAATCGAGGCGTCAAACGCCCGATTTACGTCCGTAAATAAGCCGTTTGAACATACCCTCACACTGCCAGAAGTTGCAGTTGAATACAAATATATAGTGCCTCCTGTCATTGCAAATTCTCCGTAGCCATTGATAGAAACTTAAAGTCCATTTAAAGAGGTTGCATGATATTAGAAATAGTTTGCTTATTTCCCCCCCAGAAAAAGCGCCAGTAGGCGGTGTCCTGTATTGCAACTTAGCCAGAATCCGTTTAATACCAAACACAATCCATGGACAAGAGTGGTGCTCTATCTGGGAGAAATAAAAAGCAGATGTATATCTTTTACCTAATTTTTTATAACCCCTTTAAGTTGGGCCAAGCTCTTTTGCTGGGCAATGCATGGCACAAGTAACTGCAGCACCAGCCGAAAACAAATCTCTGAGCTCTGTCAGACTACATTCAGAAGAATTATATCAGAAGGTGAAGTTGTTTTTGGATCTGGATCTTTTTAATAACCATTGAAAAGGGGTTCTTTTACACAGGCAAATTTGGCCCATAACAATTAGCGCTGATAAGAGACAGCTGATCGGCGCTGATCAAAGAGACAGCTCGTTGATCGGCGCTCATTTGCTCCTTTCACAAGGGGCTATAATCCGTAATGTAGGGGACGAGCACTTGTTACTACTATCGGGCGTCCTCATACATTACCATCATGTCGGCAGCGCATCTACCTGTTTACACAGTGAGAAGTGCTGCCGACAAGGATAATGTTTTGTGCTGCATGAAGGATACGATCATCCGATGAATAAGCGTTACCCCGTTCATCGACTGATTGTTGCCTTGTCTACACAGGGCAATGATCGGGAACGAGGGTTCATATGAACGCTCGTTTGCCTGATCATTGGCTTGTGTAAAAGGGCCTAAATACTAGCAGAAATTTACAACTATGACGGTCTAGGGACAAAATTGTATTAAAAGATCCTCTGCCAGTTTTACTGAATAATGGGCTGTGGTTTTCCAGTCATTCCCAGTGCAACTGAGTTATAAAAGTCCAGTATAACCTGACGTTCAGGCACTGGATGTTTTAACTGTTTGCTGCAACTTTCCAACTTCTTTATTTTTTTTGCTCAAATTTTGTAGTTTTTGTTTTTCTTCAGGCACAGGTGAAAACTGCCAAGAAGCGAATCACGATGGCATCTCTCTACCTGGGTACAGGTGCTCTGGAACAGGAACTGGTGAGCTGCTGTTCTGTCCTTATGTTTGCCTATGAACTCTTGATTCAGATTGTTTTCCTGGTAGCTTTCAAGTTTCATTCTTTAAATAAAATTGTAATTCCCAGTCACTTCTATACAGGCAATGTCTATCCATTTAGGTCAAGAGGAATAAACGCTCATCCTCATAGACATTCGATATCTGTTGCTGACCACCTATACTGGGGGAGATTTATCCAAAGTCGTGCAAGGTTGGAGCAGGCGGTTATAGCAACCAATTAGATTCCATCTCTTAATTTTCGGAGGTCCTTTGGAAAATGAAAGCAGCAAGATGATTGGTTTCCATGGACAACTGTTCCTTGCATTCGTTTTGGATAAATCTTCCTTAAAAGGGAATTTCCATCCAATATTTAAGGGATATCCACATGATTTTCGATGTTTCTCCGCATGGATACGTCGGCCGCCTCACTAGGCGGGTCAGGGGGCCTCCATTCTCGACATAGAAGTGGGTCCCAGACATATATGGCATATACTGTCTGAGATGGAACTACCTCTTTAATGTCCTATCCTGATGGTGGTGGGGGGAGTGGATGGATCAGGAAGGTTGTATCTTTTGGAGGGCAACTACCATTTTACTTAGTGGCCAAGTGATAGTTCAGCTGATTTATTTTGCCTGTGACTAGTTTTAGCGTCATTGGATTGTTTAGATAAATGTCCTTTGAATTGTACTTCCAGGTGGACTGCATAGAGGAAACCCTACACAGAACGGGCCAGACTGACCTCCAAGTCTCCATTCTGCTGGACTACACCAGAGGATCACGAGGTCAGTGATGAAGGTGATCACAGGCGGTCAGATGGTCATCACGAAGAGATTCCCGTCACACTAGAGGATAGTGCCTCACAGGGTATTGGAATAATTTTTGCCTTGGTTGTTTTTCACGTTTTACTTCTCTTCTGTCACAGGAAAGAAGAATTCTCGCACCATGTTGCTCTCCTTGCTTCGTAGATACCCAGACCGAGTACGCGTGTCCCTCTTTCACACTCCAAACCTGCGAGGACTCCTGCGTCTGCTTACACCAGAGAGATTCAACGAGACAATTGGTCTCCAGCACATGAAGATCTATCTGTTTGATGACAATGTTATCCTTAGTGGGTAAGTCCACCAAACGTTCTAATACAAGAATGGCTTGCAAAGTGTCTCTCTTAACCTCACCATACACGTTCGCTAAAAAGCGTCAAACGGTAGGACGGATTAGCATTTCATCACCAACATAACAGATAAATGTTGGTTGATGTAGCAGGGTATCAAGCCCAAAAAATATTTTTGCATTCTGTAGGATTGGATGTAAGGCTCTGTTTAAATATGCGTCGGAGGCTCCGCTTCTGTCGCAGATCCAGCGAGAAATACAGGACAAAATAGATCAGCATGCTGCTCTATTTTGTCTGTTAAAACGATGGGTACCATGAAGGAAACCCGGTGGAACCCATTAAAAACAATGGGTTCTGTCGGGCATTGGTGTCCATCATACAACGGATTTAGCGCTTCCATTCTTTCACTGTTCTGCTCTTATGACGGAGCAGAACAACAGAAATCCAGAACGCAGATGTGAACAAAGCCCGATGATTCGATAATGGCTTGTTGCCGGCCCAAAAAAATAAAACCGGGCAGATCACAATTTCATAAGATTTTCATTTCTGCTAAAGACTGACTAATGCTAGATAACTGGCTCGAATGGTTGAAATAGCTGATCTCATGTATATGGTGAGCATGAGCAATCCTTCGCTCTTAACGACTTCATTCGCTTTTTGGCCGCTGTACTAATTTACCGCATCAGCTGGATGTGCCATTGTAGTGACTGGAATATAATAAAAATCCCAGACACGCAATGACGCTTAAAGGAGTTCGGGCAAGTTGACTTCTGAATTGCAGCATGCCCGATCTGTTCCCTCTTTTTTACATTTAGCTCATCAAGGATTCTGATTTTAAGGGAGATTTCCCACTACAAATCTGATTGGTGAACATGCACTGTTTCAGGATATTGTAAGATGTTTGTACATGGGCACCCACCTCTCTGCCAGGAACGGGGCAACCGACTCAGGATTTGTTTTGGTCATGGCGTTTGGGTCCCCGACTGATCAAACATTTATTATTTATCCAATCAATGTGACGTCAATGTTTGTTTTGGGGAAAATCCCTTTAAGATTGTCGGATAGATTGCTGCTGGACTCATTCATTTTCTGTATTTTGTTCATAATTTATATGATTATTTTTAGAGCGAACCTGAGTGACTCCTACTTTACCAATCGTCAGGACCGTTATATTCTACTGCAGGGTTGTCCAGAGGTGGCGGATTTCTTTAATGGGTTGGTGGAGGCTGTTGGAGACGTTTCCCTTCAGCTTGATCCAGATGATACAATTCACATAGAAGAGGGAATGGAGCACCCGTATGAAGGCAAGTAGCTAAACGCTTGAAAGGTCAGAGGGACACTTCCGATATGGGATGAAGGGATTTTATCCAATTCCTTTAAAGAGGCTCTGTCACCAGATTTTGCAACCCCTATCTGCTATTGCAGCAGATAGGCGCTGCAATGTAGATTACAGTAACGTTTTTATTTTAAAAAAACGAGCATTTTTGGCCAAGTTATGACCATTTTTGTAGTTATGCAAATGAGGCTTGCAAAAGTCCAAGTGGGTGTGTTTAAAAGTAAAAGTCCAAGTGGGCGTGTATTATGTGCGTACATCGGGGCGTTTTTAATACTTTTACTAGCTGGGCGTTCTGACGAGAAGTATCATCCACTTCTCTTCAGAACGCCCAGCTTCTGCCTGATCACTGCTGTGACGTCACTCACAGGTCCTGCATCGTGTCGGACACATCGGCACCAGAGGCTTCAGTTGATTCTGCAGCAGCATCGGCGTTAGCAGGTAAGTCAATGTAGCTACTTACCTGCAAACCTTGATGCTGCTGCAGAATCAACTGTAGCCTCTGGTGCCGATGTGTCCTCGCTCGTCTGACACGATGCAGGACCTGTGAGTGACGTCACAGCAGTGATCAGGCAGAAGCTGGGCGTTCTGAAGAGAAGTGGATGATACTTCTCGTCAGAACGCCCAGCTAGTAAAAGTATTAAAAACGCCCCGATGTACGCACATAATACACGCCCACTTGGACTTTTGCAAGCCTCATTTGCATAACTACAAAAATGGTCATAACTTGGCCAAAAATGCTCGTTTTTAAAAAATTAAAACGTTACTGTAATCTACATTGCAGCGCCGATCTGCTGCAATAGCAGATAGGGGTTGCAAAATCTGGTGACAGAGCCTCTTTAACTGGTCAAAGAAAAGAGATTGTGGTGTTAAACGGCAACCAATCAGATCCTAGCTTTTATTTTGGAACATTCACTTGCATATAATTGTTGGAATATGATTGGCTGTTAACACAAGGTATTGGAGATTGAATCCAAATATGGCAGCAATTCACTGTTGAAAAACATACTGATGGGTTGGTTGGCTATGTATGACATGTAATAAATAGCAGGTGGTAAAATAAGTATTTTACAGGTGACAAAGCAAAATACTGTGAAGCTGCCAGGAAAAGAGTAATGAAAGTGATCGAGGCAGCAAGACACCAGCAGTGTGAGCTTCACAGCGCAAGCTTCCGGAGCAGGGAGCCGGCCCTCCGCACGGAGCCCCCGGACACTTGGGTTTATCCACTGATACAAATGAAGCCATTTGGAATACAGATAGATGAGCTAGTCACAGAGACTTTGCTGACAGAAGCTGAACGCGGAGACCGGCTTCACCTGACCACGGGGTATTTTAACCTGACGCAAGGTTATATGGACTTGGTGCTGGGCACAAGGGCCGACTACAATATTCTCCTGGCCTCACCAGAAGTTAATGGCTTCTTTGGAGCTAAGGGTATTGCAGGCACTATCCCGGCGGCTTATGTACACATAGAACATCAGTTTTATAATGAAGTCTGTAAAAAAGGGCAGCAGCTGAGGGTCCAACTCCGAGAGTATTTCAGAGACCACTGGACATTTCATGCCAAAGGTAAGTCTATAGTCTGGAAGAGGTTTTCTCCACCACTTCCCTTTTTGTGAAGATTATGTGGTGTGGGTATTTATTTTTGCGTGCTGTTTTCAGAGCATAATAATTGCATGACTTATGAAACCAGCCTTTACCATCATATAATTCTGTATGACCTCCCAGAAATTGCTAAATGTTTGTCTATGTACTTGAACAGGACCGCAATTTCATAGTCTATAGCTTTATTCACACATTGCAGCATTATTGTAGTTTTTTGGTGCGTTTTCTCATGCCACAACCAGGAGTGGATCATTAAGGAAGGGATAGTATATGTGTTTGATTCTATTTCTCTTTTTTTGAATCCACTCCTGTTTGTGGCTTCAAAAACTGCACTGTGTGAATAAGGCCTAAAAACTCTCTTGTCTGCACAAATGATCAGCGAACGAGCGCTCATTCCCGATCATTGCCCTATGTAAACAGGGCAATGATCAGCAGGTGAACGAGCTTGTTCCTTGGCTGATCCCATCCTTTACAGGAGATAAGCTGCCGACGAGATGCAAAATGATGAACGAATGTGTAAACGATCGTTCGTCCCCACACTTTCCGACCATTGCTTCATGTAAATGGAGCTAAACAAGCAACGATTGACGCGCTATATCAGTAATTGGCGCTCGTCAGGAAATCTGGCTGTGTCAAACCGCCCTTTATTCTAATCTCATACTAACCCTTTTAGGGTGTATCTCCGCAATAAGACGACCAAACGCTATTATCCCTCCCCCCACCGTACCAAATTTATCCATACCAGTATTCATTACAGCATTAAAATCCCCCATCAAAAGTAAAGGCACCTCCGGGAATCTAGACCGTTCTTCCACTACTTTCCTAATACACCCACTTGAAAAGGGAGGAGGAACATACAGCACCACCAACACACATTCCCAATGATGGAGAGAACAATGCACCCCAACATACCGCCCCTCCCCATCCTGGAAGGAAGAATGACAAATAAATGGTACTGCCCTATGTATGAGAAGACTCACCCCCTGGAATAAGTAGTGTGGTAAGAATGGAAGCTATGCCCTATCCAGGCCCTATGCATCATGGAGGTCGAGTCCCTAGTCATATGTGTCTCCTGTAATCCAATCACCCGTGCCTCCTGTTGCTTGAGAAGTTCAAACACCGCCTGCCTTTTCCGCCGGCGCCATCTTGGGAGCGGGACCCTGGACTCGCCGGCGGCGATTTCTGTTTCTTAGAACGAGTCATCACAGCCGGGCACTCTGACACCACCACCTCCAAATCGAGGTAAGGCACTGGGGAGAAAGTTTTCCCCGAATTCAGCGCGATATATAGGGCTTACAGGATGGGTACAGCAGGAGCTCCGGTCACACACGTCCACTCACATTCACCGCTAGGCTACGCCCCCCATGTTCGGCCGAGTGCGCATGTGGATCCTAAGGAGCCTTAAAGAAGTTCACTAATAATTAATCTATACAAATTATGAAATATGCAGCGCTGAAATAGATTTGGTCAACATAATTTTTGGAGATCCTTCCAGGAGATGTAAAGAAACATGATTATCCAAAGTAGACATCCGAGGGCTGTAGATTACTTGATCCCGCATGTCCCGTCACTCTGTGATGGTTTTGTGGTGTTTATAGATGACTGTGCACCGCCATTCACACTGTAAGAAATATTACTCACCCATCATGTACTGCAGTGATCATCTATCCGAGGACTGGGACATAACGTGACTTGTAATGTCAGCACAGCTGTCAACTGCATTGTCTAAACCACAATATGCCGAACATCTGGAGAAACCCTTTAAGAAAGGGAAAATCTACCATTTGCAATGTTGTTTTTTTTTTTATCCGTGCTGTCACAGGGTGAGTCTTTTGTTCAATTAATGAAACGTAGGAAACAAGTTGATAAACGTATGTACCTAAGGCCTCGTTTACACGAGCGAGATATACGTCCGTGCGACGCGCGTGCTTTTCACGCGAGTCGCACGGACCTATACAAGTCTATGGGGCAGTGCAGACAGTCCGTGAGTTTTGCGCAGCGTGAGTCCGCTGCGTAAAACTCACGACATGTTCTATATTTCGCCGTTTTCGCGCATCACGCACCCATTGAACTCAATGGGTGCATGAAAACCACGCATGGCGCACGGAAGCACTTCCGTGCGAACAGCGTGATTCGCGCAACAGCTGTCAAACTCTGAATGTAAACAGAAAAGCACCACGTGCTTTTCTGTTTACAAACATCCAAACGGAGTGTCATAATGATGGTGGCTGCTTGAAAAGCACCCAGCCGCGCATCATACACTGATGACACACGCAGCTAAGTGCCTTTTGCGCACGCAAAACGGCACGTTTTTTGCGTGCGCAAAACGCACACACTCATGTAAATAAGGCCTAACCGTGTACGTCAGGAAAGCCCCCGGCGTACACACTAAACGTATCCATAGGGTAACATTAGCTTGAAGGAGGCCAAAAGTGTGTCCTTTTTGGCCTCCATCTCGCCGGTATACATCAATGTATCATAAAAAAAAGTATGAAAAGTAGTCACTCTTGTGCTTGTTGTTGGCAGCTATTCATTTCCCTCTGATACAGTTGTGCCAAATATTTTTAGTCACCCGCAGGTACTGGCACTCTCCTCATGTAAGCTCATACCAGGGTCTGTCTGTACAGGTTTTGGTAACACAAGACCTCTGAGTAGCCTGGTCAAGTCAGGACCCGCTCTGCTTAAATAAGTGTTAGGGACTTTGCTGAAGGAGGAACAATATGAGAAACAGCTCTCGTTCTCCTTCTCTATAGAAATCCAGCTCAGGTGTCTTGTGCTGTGAAACTGGCTGAACCTGACAAGCCACTGACCGTAAATCCTGATTTACTAAGAGACTGCCAGGAAACCACAGCAAAGTGAATGCCTGTGTGTTGACATAGATGTTTTGTGGGCGACGCTGGTCTTTTTATTATTCATTGTATATTGATGGGTGCAGGTTTAATAGTTTGTGAATAGCGCACTGCTATATTAAATGAAACTTTTTTTAACGTTTTTTTTTTTTTGTTTTTTTTCCTGCTCTATAATCCGATATTTATTTACTGCCCCCTACAGGTCTGTGGCTGTACCCTGCAGGTAAAAACATGCCATGTCTCACTCTTATTGGCTCTCCAAACTTTGGGTACAGATCTGTTCACCGAGATTTGGAAACACAAATCGCCCTAGTGACCGAAAACCAAGACTTGCAGCGGCTGCTACATCAGGTGACCATGATCTCTGGGGAGTGGGGGGCGATGATGACAAGGGCTTGTGGGGGTGATGTGTTATGTTATGACCTGTATGGAACACTGTGGGACTTGCTCTATTTTAGGAGCCGTCTGTGGTTTGGTTGTCATTACAGAAGACAAGTGTTTGTCATAGAGAATCCCCTCTGTGTCTGCCAAGTTTTTTTTTTCTTCTCCTCTGGTCTCTCAGCAATTAATTCCTTGTAATGTTAGATGTAACCCCCACGTCAGCTGCCTACCATCGGTTAACCCCTTTAGGACGCAGCCTGTTTTGGCCTTGTGGACACAGATGATTTTTTTCAAATCTGACATGTCACTTTATGTGGTAATAACTCTGGAATGCTTTTACCTATCAAAGCGATTCTGAGATTTTCTCGTGACATATTGTACTTTATGTTAGTGAAAATATGTGGTCGATAAATTCAATATTTATTTGTGAAAAACGTCAAATTTTAACGAAAATGTGCAAAAAATAGAGTTTTTCGGAATTTAAATGTATTTGCTTGTAAAACAGATAGTAATACCACACAAAATAGTCACTAGTTAACATCCCCCGATTGTCTACTTTATGTTTGCATTGTTTTTTTTTCACGTCCTTTTATTTTTCTAGGACGTTACAAGGCTTAGAACTTTAGCAGCAATTTCTCACATTTTCAAGAAAGTTTCAAAAGCTTATTTTTTCAGGGACCAGTTCACTTCTGAAGTGGCTTTGAGGGCCTTATCTATTAGAAAGTCCCCATAAATCCCCCCCATTTTGAAAACTGCACCCCTCAAAGTATTCAAAACTACATTCAGAAAGTATTTTAACCCGTTAGGCGTTTCACAGGAATTAAGGCAAAGTAGAGGGGAAATTTACAAATTTCATATTTTTTGCCGAAATTCATTTGTAATAAAAAAGATTCTGGAACACAGAAGGTTTTACCAGAGAAACGCAACTCAATATTTATTGCCCAGATTCTGCAGTTTTTAGAAATATCCCACATGTGGCCCTAGTGTCCTAATGGACTGAAACACCGGCCTCTGAAGCAAAGGAGCACCTAGTGGATTTTGGGGCCTCCTTTTTTTAGGAATATATTTTAGGCACCATGTCAGGTTTGAAGGGCTCTTGTGGTGCCAAAACAGTGGAATCTCCCCAAAAGTGACCCCATTTTGGAAACTACACCCTCAAGGCATTTTTCTAGGGGTATAGTCATCATTTTGACCCCACAGTTTTTTTTGCCGAATTTAGTGGAATTAGTCTGTGAAGATGAAAATCACTTTTTTTTCTGTGGAAACATAGAATTTTTTCATTTTTACAAGGAATAAAGGAGAAAAAGCACCTCAACATTTGCAATTTCTCCCGATTACGGCAATACCCAATTTGTGGTCATAAACTCATGTTTGGACCCACTTCAGGGCTCAGGAGGGAAGGAGCGCGCTTTGGATTTTGGAGCGCAGATTTTGCTGGATTGGTTTTTAGTGCCATGTCGGGTTTGCAACGCCCCGGATGGACCAGAACAGTGGAAACCCCCCCTAGTGACCCTATTTTGGAAACTAAACCCCTCAAGGAATTTTTCTAGGGGTATAGTGAGCATTTTGACCCCACAGGATCTTTTTAGAGCTAAGGTGACCAAGAAACAGCGATTTTGGCGCTTTAAATTCTTTATTTCTTACAGCGTTCACTGTGCGCAATAAATTACTTTTACTTTATTCTGCGGGTCGGTGCGATTACAGCGATACCATATGTGTATAGGTTTTTTTTTAAAGTTTTGCAGCGTTTTCACAATAAAATTAAGTTTCTATAAAATAATTGATTTTCTGAGACCATATTCTGAGCCGTAACTTTTTTATTTTTTCGTCAAAAAAGCTGTGGATAGGTCTTGTTTTTTGTGTGGGACGGGTTGTAGTTTTTATTGGTAAATGCGACTTTTTGATCACTTTTTATTCTATATCTTGGGAGGTGTGGTGACCAAAAAATAGCTATGCTGACATAGTTTTTTATTTGCGGCGTTCACCGTGCGGAAAGATTAAAATTATAGTTTCATAGTTTGGGTCGTTACGAACACGGTGATACCAAATATGTGTACTTTTTTAAAAATTTTCATTTTTTTTCCTATAATGACTTATTCTAGGAAAACAAAACCTTTTATTTTTACACTTTTTATAAAACATTTTTATAAACTTTTTTTTACTTTTTACACTTTTTTTTTTTTTTACTTGCAGCTCTGATCGCTGCTAGAATACTTTACACTACCTAGGTAGTGTAACGTATTCCAACTGTCAGTCTGACGTCACAGTAACTCTGACAGTAAGTCTACGAGGACCAGCCAGAGGCTGGTCCTCATAGGCTTCCATACACGGCAGACCCGGAGGCCGTTGCCTGGCCTCCGGGTGCCATCACAAGCATCAGCAGCCCCCACAATTGCATAGGGGCTGCTGATGTGCTACAAACCCCCTAAATGTGGCGATCGCAATCGAGCACCACATTTATCGGGTTAATTGATGAAATCAGCGGCGATGAGCCGCTGATCGGCAACACTGGAGTGTCCGCTGTCGGGGACAGCTGATCTCCCAGTTCCCGATGCACACCTTGTCGCCGACAGTGTGCATCGGGAACGACACAGTGAATTTCTGCCACCTTGACAGGAAGCCTATCGGGACCAGCCAGAGGTAACCGTAACAGAACAAGAGAAGGACCTGGGTATTCTGGTAACAAATAAGCTAAGCAGCAGAGCCCAATGTCAGGCTGCAGCTGCAAAAGCAAATAGGATTTTAGTGTGAATAAAAAGAGAGCTATAAACCTGTGATTCTAATGTAATATCACTGCTCTATAAATGTAATATTACCACTCCATAAAGCTCTTGTAAGGCCACATCTTGAATATGGACTTCAGTTTTGTCCACACTGTAAAAAGGACATAGGAGAACTGGAGAGGGTTCAATAACAAGCAACTAGATTATTAAATGTTATGGGAGATATCGCTTACAATGAAAGGCGAGAACAAATTGGGCTTGTTCAGCTTTGAAAAAAGACGCCTTAGAGGTGATCTTATTAACATGTATAAGTATGTGTGTGGTTAATACAAAGAACTAGCACATGATCTGTTCTTTCCCAGGACTTTACAAAGGACAAGGGACATTAATTACGTGTGGTGCAAAGACGTTTCATACGTCCATAAAGGAAAGGGTTCTTTACAGTTAGAGCAGTCAAACTATGGAATTCCCTACCTCAATAGGTAGTAATGGCAGATTCATTGTCAGCATTTAAATGGAATGTGTCGCTAGAATGTTTTTTTTTGTTTTTAAGTTAAACAGTATATAAATGATTACACATTGTTCTATGTTTTTTTAATTTTTTCACAAGTCAGGAAATATTATAAATTAGATTCTAATTTATAACATTTCCCTGTGCTGGTCACTAGAGGGAGTAATTCCCCAAATTGCAGCATTGGCATGTGGTAAAGCAACCTGATTGCTTTATGCTGCAAAATTGGAGAAGACACACTTGCTCTAGTGTGCTCAAACAATCCCCCCTCCTTTATCCTGGCTAGTGGCAGGAGAAAGGAAGGGGTTGAATGTTCAAACCTCCTACACTGTGTGCCGCCATTTTTTGAGCGAATGCACAGTGTAGGAGGATTAGATACAGTTCTAAGCAGACAGTATAACACTAACATACACGAACATAATACACACATCACATACACAAACATAACTTACCTGCTCCTGCCGCCGCTGCCTCCGCTCCTAGTCCTTGCTTCTGAATATATGGACGGAAGCCGCGACCGGAAGTAATGATCTTACTGTCCAGCCGCGGCTTCCGGTCCAGATGAAAATCGCGCTGAATGTCACTCTGCCGAAGACCTTCCTTTTGGACTGTGTGGGAGCGGCGCATGCGCCGTTCCCACACAGACGGCGTACACTATAGTGAATGGAACGGCTCCCGTTGGCATTCTCTATGGGGATGTATGTGCCGTATTCCATCTCTTTGTGTCGTTAATCGACACATACAGAGATGAAAAAAAAAGTGGCAACCCCCATAGAGAAGTAAAAGAAAAGTAAAACACAAATAAATAAAATTTATTTGAATAACATAGTAAAAGCAATAACATAAAAAAATTTTTTTTTCGTCACACCTTCCCTTTAAAAAAGGGCGAGATGTTCATCTAATGACTAATAGCATTGGGGGTTCTAAGTAATCTAGCAATGAATGACATATAATGGAACGCGAAAGGTTGAACTTGATGGACTGGTGTCTTTTTTCGACCTTTGTAACTATGTTTATATTTGAAGGCTGACAACCTATACAATCCTCAATCTTCTCAAAGCGCAGAGTTTACTAAAATTGTATCTCGTCTAAGCAATCCCCTGTGAGCGTAAAAACATCCACCATCACAAATCTTTCCTGATCTGTTTAATGCAATGTCTGTGTTGCCAGATCTGTGCTGCAATGGATACCAACATTGCCCTGTGGACCCCATTGACGGGTCTGTCGGGTTCTGTCATGCTGTCTGTCGTTTTAACTGTAAAAATAGTGCTGCATGCTGTTCCAATCTGAACTGCAGTGTTAACAGAGCCTTAAAGTGTAGCTAAATGTTTGATAAACCTCTGACATGTCATAGTGACATAGTACTCCGATACATCGGCTTTCCGGAAAAAGCCGAACAGACACGAAGCGGCTGAGCGCTCACACGATCACTTCAGCTGCTCGGACCCCCGCCAATCCAAGCTTCTGACACGTCACAATGACAGGTTAGAAGGTTGTCAAACTTATAGGTACACTTTAAATGTATAAACTAGTCCAGGCTGTTTAGCTCACAGAGGAATGCCATTGACTGGACATAAATGTAATAAACTTTAGGCTGTGCGAAATATTATGTCTGCATAGGGTTTCAACCTCTGGATATAAACTAGGTTTTACAATTCACTGATGGTATACAGAGATCTTGAAAATGTTGAAGTACTTTTCTTTATACTAGGATTTGGCTTTAGTTACTTTAAACGAGAAACCTACTATTAAAGGAATGATCTGCTTTAGTCAAACCCTTTTTTTTTACTCCTTATTAGGAAATATGTTTGCAATAGAGGGGGATCTCAAACCCTTGCGTCCCCATTTTAGCCAGAGTGGAGAGCTGTACAAAGAGCAGCTCTTGGTCTGTAAGACCTGGCTTAAATCGTACGTAACTTTTCAGGTGACTTGTCATATGTGTGCCATGAGGAATAACACTATTTCTGGCCATTATATGACTTGTATTTGGCATCATTTAGCAGTTTTCCCCTCTGCAGGTTCTATCTCTAAATCTCAGGTGTCTCTGAGCTAGTGGATAGATGTCTTCTATACACAGCACACATAAAAGAGAAGAAGCCTTCTCTCGTCTCAATCTATCACATATATACAAGATGCAGCAGCATGGAGGACATTATACAGCAGTACTGAGCAGTGTAGATGAGAATCCAGCACTTGGATGACATAGATATTTTACCTACAGTCTGTGTCTTTCTCACTTTTTTCTTTGCTCTCACGTCCTTCTCCTCCCTTCTCCATAGACTTGTATAGGCAGCGTGTCTGTGTCTCTGACGGCTCTTGCACCCTCCTCCTGCTAGCACCTCACCTCTCCATAGACTTGTATTGGCAGCATGTCTGTTGCTGACTTGCTCTACTCCTACATCCCCCTCGCCTGTATATAGACTTGTATAGGCAGCTGTGTGTCTTTCACTTTGTGCAGACTCACTTCTCCTGTTTCCCCTTTTGAATCCATAAACTTGTATAGGCAGCATGTGTGTGTCTCTCACTTTGCTCCTGCTTTCTCCTCTCCATATGCAGTCAGTCTGTGTCTGACTCACTCTCTCTGTGCTCCCCCTCCCCTCTCCTTAGACTTGTATATGCAGGCATTAAAGGGACACATCTCCACCTTCTGCAAACCATTAATTCTGCTCTGTAGCTAGGTCCAGATTTTTCTTGACAACAGGGATGACACGAAGGGAGACACCTAGTGGCAGTAACTTCACACAGACTCTGCTTGGATAAAACTACATTTTAACTGAAAATAAAATTACAAAGTTGATCTATATCAGGATTACTATCAGATCAGCAGAAGTTGTTTAAAAAGTTGATGTCCATACACATTAGATGAAGTCAGCGGCACTGTCCGACTTTCTTGTTCGTGGGGTCTCCTCACTCTTCTGCTATAGCAGATGTTGGTGGGAAAGGCCACTGCCAGAGGGGTCAAACAGCAGCTCATTACCCTCTCGCCTTTGAGAACACATGCTATCAAAAGTGTAAGGCTACCGTTATTCCATTGACGACCCACTGATTTCCCCGGATGCTGTGTAAAGCCACGTTTCTATGCAGTGTTTCTGCAGGGAGAATAGAGACTAGCTGTCTGGTTTTTCTTGGCGCAGAGCGCAGATTGAGGGGGACCCCAGTAAACATCTAGTTGTGGGGGGGGGGGGGCACCTTTCACCAATCCGGACAACCCTTTTAAGTGGCTGCTTCTTTTCCCAGCTTCACTTTTCAGAGTCTTCGCTTATTTTCCCTCTTCTATTACTTCTTTGAAATAATTAGTTTTTCCTGTATAGGGGTCAAATTGTGAAATGGTGTGTGTACACTTCATGTGTGTAACCGGCTTCTTTATATAAAGAAATGCTTTGTCAGTTATTGTAAAAGGAGCTGTCGGATGAGTATCCATTTCCTCCCATGTGTTACAGCAAGGACAATGACGCAAAAGATTTATTTTATTTGCATAAAAGCCCAGCGACACGTCGGCCCGTTATTTGAGTCCACGTGACCAGCATTGATGTTTCTTTTCCCTTTACGTCCCATTACTGAGGTTTACTGTAAATCAGGAAATCCTTCAATACGCTACAGTTGTGGGATGTGCTTTTCATGAGGTCGATGTCCCTGATGCATGTGGGTAAACTTCCTCATTACACGCCCTTTATTGTGAGTTTACTGGCATTGGCATGTTATCAGTGTAATCCCATCAGTTCTGAAATTGGTGAAAATAGGGAAGCCATGACCCTACGTCTTTTGGTCTTGTCAAGTCTCAACACTTTCATCGGCCCTTTAGGGGAAAATCACAGTTCCTGTTTCAATTTGCAGCCATTAACATGATTACGGAGCACAATGTAAAGGGCCCTTGAGGTGTTAAAGTAAGCGCCATGTATAATCATTGCGTTGCGTCGTTACATTGTTTCTCCCAGAGTTTTAGACATTTGTTTTGTCCGTGTGCAGTTTCAACACGGCCTTGCAGCAATGTATCGTTCACATTCCAGTACGCAGGTAGAGTGCAATGCAGAACTCGCTTGTAATGTAGGAATTCATGAATAAAGGTGAATCGCATGCTTAGCGGTGCACAGTACCCCCATAATATTCGTTTTTCCAGCTCTTGACAGAGCCGCTTGAAACATTGTGGGGAGTCTGAGCTGGATATATACCGGAACATTATATTAAAAAAAATTAAAATCTTCTCTATAGGCTTAAAAAAAAAAAAAAAAGTTAAATGAATAAACAAAATAATGTAAAAGCACTGTAAAAAACATCGTTTTTGCTATACATAAACTTTATTAAATATGAGGCCCGATCCTTACTAGTTGCCCTACTTCATATCCTAAAGGCACTTACCCACCTCTCTTGACAGAGGAGTTTATATTGTGGTGTTCAACCCCTCCAAGGTGGTGTGTTCCCAGATTGCCCCCCCCTCACTTGGAGCGGCCACCATTGTACCCTGCAGCCTTACAGCGGCTGCCGGTACTCCATTCAGCCTTCCCTGCCGGAAATCTTAGTGGCCTAAAACTCGGCTCCTTGCAGGGTCAGAAGAGACACGTCTACAATCTCCTGGTGGGGTGAATCTGTAAGTTTCCTGCCTATAAACCATTGGAGGTCATTACTTTGCTTCAAGGGAAGAGGGTCCTAGAACTGTGTAATACTCTGCCTGCTGACTAAGGGGCTGCATACTACTTTCATCTTTAATATCTCAATTGTCCGTCTTGCACAATCAGCAGTCGGTCGGTTCGAATTTAAAGGGCCAGTACCTCTATATACATAACCTGGGACTGTGATCTCTCTCAACTCTGGAAATTATTCTCCTGATACCTATACTATCCCTGGACTTTATATATGTGCTCTGCTGAAGGGGATGTACCCTCTGACAATTCATGAACCTACGGTGTGACTGTATTTATATATAATAATCCTCCGACAAGGTGTTTTCCTGCTGTTCTACCTACCACAAAACCCTCTCTCGTATAGACTTGGCTTTGGCCTGACAGGACCTACTTGCTGCAATTTGAGAAATGAGTTCTAGTCCTCGTGGCATATCTGACCGCTCTGCCATCCTGATTACCCTTCTAATAGGCCCACTTCTCCAATCCAGACTGTGACATTTACATCCAAGATGGTTACAGGTCCCACTAGTAGACGAAAAGGCTAAGTCTGCCCACAAAGTCTACTGGGAACTTAATTCTACACATGCTGTTCATTTTAATTAGGTGGGACACAGACAAAGCCACCATTAGGGGCACGGTAACCCTCGGGATTAGGTCTTTGCGACAACAAAAGTTGTGGGTGCTGAGCGTGTTTATGTAGATGACCCATCTGATCAGAATAGACTACGCTGGTTTCAATTTCAAAGGGTGCGCCTCAAAGACTAAACTAAAAAAGAAGCTTGTTTTTAGGGAGGCAGCGGTATTTGCAATGGGGGATAAGAATTGGAATTTTCTTGCGTACCTTGGCACCTGACTGATGTTCAGTTCACCATATTGGAGGCCGCATTGTCTGCTTCGGAAGTGGTGGAAGCTGTAGTGTCTCTACCTACTGGGAAGACTCCTTTGGTGCGGCATTGTGTGCTGGCCAAGTGTTCAGCAGCGTCAAACACAATGTAGCGACACTCTCTTTCCTGGTGATCAGCACCACCAAGCGCATATTGAAGCTCTGCTCTCTCTCCCCCTGTGTTCAGCAGCGCCAAGCACACAACAGCGCTGGCCACTAGGAGAGGGAAGTGTCAGCAATCCATGCCCCACGTGACAGCCGTCACAGGCAGCTGACAACTGCTTCATATGGAGCGTTATGTGGATCCTATAAAGACCTTGCAAATATATTGTTTTGCTATAAACCCCCCCAAGATTCCCCTGTATTTCAACCGCCCGGAGAATAGCTTGAGCTAAACTGAAAGGTGGATCCTTCTCTTTCACCTAGGACCCCCTATATGGCTTAATCCGCACTTTTCACACCTATATATGCACTGCTGGGCATCTCATGGTATAAACTACCTCAAGCATATCTTTTCCAACCCGTAAGGCTTCCCATTTTTAGAAACTCCAGGAATCTAACAATATTCCTGATCCCGGTGTTTTCCGATATTTACAACTCTGGCATGCAATGCGCTCAGAGTTTGGATCTCTACAAGTATCCCTAGTTAGCTCTAGTTTGGAGGATTTACACTGCACCTCAGATTTAACGACACCCCTTACATCATTATATACTCTGAAAGCGCAGTGTAAATGGACAGTCGATATCCCTGAGCTTACGGCTGAGGATTGGTAGGATGTGGCAGTCTATTTTCTGCCCTCAGTAATAAGCGCTAAGGACACCAGGGATCCAGTGAAAATTCTTACATAGAGTTAAAAACATTTGGAATTAAAGGAGTTGTCAGGGCATTTTATATTGATGGTCTATCCTTAGGATAGGTCATCAATATCTGATATGTGGGGGTACAACGCCCAGCACCCCCACCCATCAGCTTTTCACAGTTTACAAGCACAGCACAATACAGTTCGGTAGCGGCCGTGCCTGGAATTGCAGTTCCGGTCCCATTCAAGTGAATGGGACTGAGCTGCAATCCCAGGCACGGCCACTACGGAAGGGTACGGCGCTGTGCCTGGTGAACACTGAAGAGGCCATGGCGACAAACCCTGCGGCTCCTTAATTCAGCTGATCGGTGGGGTTGCCTGGAATCAGACCCCCACCGATCTGATATTGATGACCTATCCTAAGGAAAGGCCGTTAATATAAAATGCCTGGAGGACCCCTCTAATAACGGTGATGTATATTTCCGTTATCAAAATGTGCACGGCACCTTCCTGCATGCTGTGTGGTCCTGTGATAGAGTAGCGCCCTTTTGGTCCTCTATTCTTTTGTTCCTGAACCTGACTCACTTTGACTTCCCCAGGGTTTTGTCTCTCCAGGGTAGAGGGTACTCTATTACCTATAAAACACTTTTTTTTTTTTTCGCTTCCTCTTGTATTGTGATCGTAAAGTTAAAATAATGGCTTGGAAGTCTATGGATACCCCTATCCTGGTTTAATGGCTTAAAGGGGTTGTCCAGGCACAGGACGGTTTTTCAAACGGATGACCTATCCACAGGATAGGTCATCCGTATATGATCCGTGGGGATCTGACACCTGAACCGGGTACCGGATGTCCGCGCTTGAAGCAGATGTCTCCGGTCCCGCTGTATAGTGGTCATGCTGAAGTACTGCAACTCTGCTCCCATTCAAGTAAATAAGAGCACAGTTGCAGTTCTGCTGCACGGCTGCTATACAGTGTATGGAGTGATCTGCTACCGACCACAGCATAACATCCGGTGCCTCTAGGCAGCCAAAACAGCTGATCAGTGCAGGTTCCGGGTGTCGGACCCCCACTGATCATATACAGATGACCTATCCTGTCGTTAGGTCATCAGTCTGATAAACTGCCCTGTGCCCGGACAACACCTTTTAAGCTAGTTAATACATGTGTCACTTATTATAAAATTCTGTATACAAATATTTGAGCAGCTATGGTCCGATGGTTACGTTTTCCCGTCTACCACACAAGACGATGACGTAGCAGGGTTACTTAACCCTGAGGACTTCTCAATCCTCTTTGGGGGGCCCGGGAAGAGAGGTACATACCTATATATGTACGCGTTCTCCTGAATCCTGGGTTGGTTGTGCATTATATATACGTCCACAGCTTTCACAAAGTACTGATAAAAATATTATTTATTTGCCATTTGTATATGAGTTCAGCCATACGCTGCTTGAACTGATGGTTTTTTTTCAGCTGTTGACTGTGGGACTTTATGTTTTTGTTGGTAATTTTAAGATGCAAAATAAAACCTTAAAAAATAAATAAAATTGTTCTGGTCCTTAAGGGGTTAAAGAATACAGAAATCTGATCTCCGACGTCATGTGGGGCTGCAACCAGAGGTCACACTAGAAAGTTTCTAAGAGTAAAAGTACTAGTCCCAGCATTTTTAAGGAGTATTTTTAGAAAGGTGTAGTACGTAATTTGCGGTAAATCGTGATACGTGACGTTAAAAACTCGCTATTTATGCACTGAAACAATATTAGAACTTTTTTAAGAATACAAGTTTAAGTCTTTATAAACCTATTCTATATGATACACTAAACATAAGCAGTAGACCATGCGAACGGTCAACACAATACCAGTTAAAAAAAACAACACACAACCGGATCAGCGGGACTTGTCAAAGAAGGCGTGCGCCGCCCGAGACATCGATTTAAGTGATGTGGGGGAGGGGGAGGGCATTGTAACGATACCGTTTGACTCGGTCATGCAATTTGCAGCAAGTGCCACTAAGGCCCTGTTGACACTGAGTTTTTTGCCGCGGAAACCACGGCAAAAACCGCAGCAAAAACCTGTTTGAACAGACAGCTGCGCTGGTAGGATCAACCGTTGGTTTTTCGGTTATCCAAAATTAAGGACCATTTGCTGACGTGATGTATGTTTGTATTTGCTTCTACAGGAGCAGCAGCATTTGTATGAGCGATCGACTGAAGTGACCCCTGCTACCTTCCAGCATTCGAGCCGATATGTAAAGCTTTGGGTAAAACTAGTGACTCCTCTGATAAAGAATTTTTTCTGAAGTTCTGGTGAGTGAGGTCGACTGAGAATCATTTTTTGACATTTTATTTTTGTGATTCATTTTAATTGGATTAGTCTGACCTTTTTGAGTTCGGATCTTTGCATTTGGCAGACCGTTTATTTCAGCAGTTGGTCCTTTTAATATATTTTGTATAATATTACGCACTTTTTTCAATATCTCTACTTGCAGTCAGTGAATGGAAACATCTGTCTTTGCATCCAGAAGCTGAGTCTTTACAAACTTACAGCTGAGGTTTTGTAACTACTGTATCCAGTTTATACAAGCCTCCGTGAGCCAAGGCCCCATGCACACGGCCATAATTTTAATCCTCAATTATGGACCGTAATTGCGGATCAAAGTATGGACCCATTCATTTGTATTGCCCAAGGTCACCTTCCCGTATGTTTTATAGAAATGACCCGCAAAAAATGACAGATTTTTTTATTTTACAGACCGTGTTCCCATACTTTATAATGGGAGCACGGCCCGCAAATGCGGGTGACTGCCTGCGGCCGACTGTGCCTGTAATCACCGGCTGTGATTGTAATCACCGGCTGTGATTATGGGCACGGCCGTGTACAGGGGGGCTAAGCAATCTTTACTACAGACTGATACATTGTAACAAAACAAACGGCTTTAATTGTAGCTAGCCCTTAGCTATGGGAAGTGTTCGGTCTGTTCTGATTTGTAGCCTCGATGTTAACAAGAATGTTTCCATTTACTGACAGCAAGCAGACATCTTGTAAATGTTGATGGATTAAAGCACAACGTATATTAGAAAGTTATGGAACTTTTTATTATACTATGATTCAGATTTATTTACAGAAAACCCTTCTGAAGCTGGAGGAGCTCTTGTTATCTCTAGTTCAGGGCATGAGGGGGCGCTACATGACATAGGGATTCAAAGAACACTAAAGAAAGAGAACCCTGTGTCATGCTCCGCCCCCTTTATGAACCTTCACTATGCGTAATATACTATATCCGTTTTGCCTGCAGTGTTCCTTTTAAGATGTCACTTTTTTTAACATCTTTTTTTTTATTCGGAGGTCCTAATCCACAGAACAGGAGTTCCCCTGTCATGAAGCGGTGTCCCTGTCATAGTCTACGCGGCCATGATGCAACTGTAGGACGTGGACAACTTTTCTACGCCGGTTTTCTGGCCTAGGAAAGTCACAAACCGCTCAAAAGTTTTGAGCTGTTTCCACCACTTTTATAATAAGTGGTCGTGACTTATTGGAATGGGTGGAACCATCCACCGCCCGACACGTTCACTATAATTTACTATATTGAATTTGTGCTATTTTGTCTGGCAAAAACAGACACCATGACAAAAACCCATTCGATTTCAAAGGGTTCCGTCAGGCGCCGTTGGTCTCCGTCATGCGACTGATCCGGCAGCTCTGGGTTTTCATTGTTCTGCTTCTATGACTGAGAATATAGATGTGAACAGAGCCTTACAGGTTTCTGGATATCCCTGATGTAACTGTCTGAAAAAGATGGAGGACATTGAGAGGGGTGGAGGTTGTTAAGACTACTTCAGTTTTAATACAAACAAGCTGGAGTAAGATGCGCCTCTTAATAAATTTGACGTACAGATGTAGCCATCTTTATCTTGGCTTTTAACGCATTCAATACACGGTGGCTGGATCCTTCAGTTTGGCTTTTTCAATGACTTTTGTTGCGTTAGATCACGCTGCAGCGAGTTATCAGTCAAGATAAAGATGGCTACATCCGTATCTTCGACTGTCCGTGTGCCACTGCGACGGGCCTATACTGTAGCCACCAACGCAGATGTGAACAGAGCCTTATCTGCATGTAGTTGACGTGCCTGCGTACTGCAGATGTTTTTGTGGAAGTGGTGATGGTGTTTGTGTTGATGTGGTCACCTGGACAGCAGGACTATATTACTACACTCGTAACCCCCGTCACAGAGAATCATTTCACAATCCACTACCCAGAACAGGAAGGACTGAAACACATGGCAAGGTCTGGTGTCCTTGCTTTTTTGGGTGGCATGACTCATTTGACTTTTGCAATGGAGACCAGCAGCGGTCGGGTATTTCATTAATCTTCAGTAGATTTCTTTGTCTTCCCTCTTAACAGAAGTAAGATTTTTTTATTTTTTTTATTCATCAGAAACTCAAGCACTTCGGTCACACTTCTTTTTAATGTAATCGGCTCTGCTGCATAAATTCACATGAAGTAAGACATTTGCGATTGCACTGAAGGGGTGGATTCTAGAAACACCCTCACAGTTTCGCATGAGTGAATTTATGCAAATTCCACGTTGGTCGCTTCACTTTTCCTTACTGCGGGGCTCTCACAGGCCGCGTTTCACATCGTTCTGCATCACCCCCCAGCTGTAGATTAAATATACAGCGGGTTTCCCTCAATGTGCATTACAGGAAAACAACTGTTTTGAGCCTGGGTGGGCCGCCAGTGTTTAGATCCAGGGTAGCATTAGTTACAGCATGTTCTTCTATTACCGTATGACATTCATTCTTTCCGTCTTGTAATTACAGGGGATGGTGAGTGCCAAAGAGGATGACCTGGAGCAGCATTTAAAGTTAATATATGTCTGCGAATCGTTCTCTGCTAAAAATACTATCCAGGCATTGTGGGAAATCTGGCTGCTAGTCTATAGGGCCACCAATGCAGCTTCCACAGAGTTGGAAACACCAGAATGGTTTTCCTTGGAAAGCGTAGCGAGTAGAGTACGGACTCAAGACTTTCTATGGAGTCCGTACACCGCTCGCTTGGCTTCCCGAGGAAAGCCGATCAGAAGCGAAGCGGCACAGCGCTCACCCGAGCGCTTCTGCAGCTTTGTTTTAGTGATCGGTGGGGGTCTCCGTTTCTCGGACCTAGTTCTTAGTTACCCTTTAAGTTTGGGCAATCTCAGTGATAATAAACATAGTCCTTCACCATTTCTGGATGTATGTAAATAAAGGGATTGTATAAGTTCTGTTTCTTTCTAATAGACTTTGTTTCAGTTCCTCACTGGTTTCATGAGCTCTGCTGGCTGTCAGTGAATGGAATCATTCCTGTTTACGTCCAGAGGCTGAAAACCTCATACATTTCACAGCTGAGCGTTTATTACAATTGTATCCAATGTAGAGAATCCAATGTGATCTAATCAGTGATAAATTTTATCTACGCTGATACATTGTAACAATCGAGATTCGTGCTGCTGATGTATTTGGCTCACGGAGGGATTCTGCCGTGAGTAGGATTAAAACTTTTTTTTTGTTATTGCTTACATTTTTTTATGTAATAGAAAATGTATACATAAGGCTGTATTCACACTGCCGAACGTCTCATTTTAATTATTTTTTTTTTAACTGTATAAGGATTAATGATGTCAACTCCACTATTCAATACAGAGGCGTCCAGTATAAAAAAAACAAAGAAAAACGTAAGCGCAGTATAATGAGACCCTACGGGCAACGTATGGACTGACACAGATAGCAGAGGGTCCCCATGCAAGATCAGTATATGGACCCTTAGTTCATCGTAGAGACCCCCTTTCATAGAGAATCCCCCTATGTCTCTCCACTAGTAATGATGAGCTACAAAATTCATTAGCTCAGTCCCTCACATGTAATATAATACACAGTAGGAAGCAGCTTTTAGGGTGACCGTGAGCCCCCTATGTTCTGCGCCACTGGGCAGCTGCTCAGGTTGCACTTACGGTATGTCCGCCCCAGGCCTATGCAGTGGCATACATCAGAGCCATCTGTCGGGGGTACCGTATATGTCCGGAAATACTCCGATTTATATATACCTCCGATGGTAGCCTCAAGCACAGTGTGAATAAAGTCTTAGTGGTGTGTGGAATTACTGTAAATGAAATACAGACATTGATAGCCCTGTGGCTTGTAGCGTGCTGCTCCCAGGATTCCTATAATGGTATGTTTATGAGGTAATTGCTGTTTATGTCTTCTCTTTATTATCAGGTGCAGTAAATGGTATTTTCTTCTTACTGGAATGGGACGCTTGACGCCTTGTTTCCAGGTCACAGGTCACAGGTATAAGTGGACGGTTTGCACTGATGACCTTGCTCTGGATATGGACGTCTTCGCAATCTCCGAAGGATCCACCGAGATGCCTTCTAGTGAGGACATTTTTTGCTCAAGTTTTCCATAGTTTCTATGCGGCTTCTTCTGCCTCCTGGCCGGCTCTTGAGGTATCTTATTAAAGTGTCTTCCAGCTATTTAACAGGACTTGTATATAAATCAAAGTATTGTTCATGAATGGAAATAAAACCGTAACGCAAGAGTTTTGTGTTTTGAAGTTATTCACGTCATTGACTGGCAGACTGCCATGAAGTTGGCATTAATCTTGGTGTGAATAACTTCCACCCAGAAACCCTGGAGATTGCAGACTCCTCTTATGTAAGTATCACCTTGGATACAACTTTGTATGTGGGATCCTTACATCGACTATGTACACATTCTTCAGTCATCAATACAGCACCGACCCGTTTACCAATCACTGTGCCAACGCATCTACATGTGACACGAGTCAGGATATGTCATGATAATGAGGGCAAACAGGAAGCGACAGGCTGATAGTAGATGCAACAGAAAATCAATGCAATTCTTAGAATTTGGTGTCTGCCCGAATTCCCCCCCCCCCCTCATAAATTTGATTCAATGCTTTAACCCACTGTTGACCAACTGGTGCATTCATGGGCCGATAGTGTCCGTATCCTTGGTTAGCGTGCATTCTGTATAAATATATAGTCCATGAGTATATATTTAAAATACATACTTTTTAAAGCAGACCTATCATTATAATTGTTCTGCACGAGTCAGTAGTACATAAGAGTGTGAGTAAAAAAATAAATTAGCGGACAGTGAACTCTTCCTCACCCTATAGCAGACTAGTCCGCCCCCCCCCTTCCCTGCATATATTCAGAAACCTCCTCAGACACCAAAAATCCATCTAGAGTAAAACTGTAAATAGTAACTAGAGAGAAGGAAGTTCTAGTGAACCGCATGCTATGAGGAGGGGGAGGGGAGACATCTGGTTGGCTCAGAGCATTATGCACAGCACTATGGGATGTTTCACACATTGGCACTATGTGCAAACTGCAATCCCCGTCTCTGATTTTTCCCTCTCTCGAGCAAGGCCTATATAATGTCCTCTACACGTTGTCTACATAGTGGAAATGCAAACCTTCTAGGCACTTATGAGTGTCTTCGTGGGTTTAATAGAGGCGCTTATTATCTATTGGCCCCCTGATCAGCTCTGCCCTATTAGTGTGCCTTGTATGTGCCCTAATTACCATTCTAGTAAGAGATACAGATAAGCTGAGGGTAAGAAAGCCAGGACTGTGACAGGCAGGGGCTTCTGGCGGAGCTACATGTGGATTATACAGTTTATGGCTTGTAGGGGCAGGTTCATGAATGTGAGTCCTATATAGGGCTGGGCAATTAATTGAAAAAAAACAAAAAACACAAATTGATCACAATTAATCGACGTCCTCTTAAGAATTTCGGTTTTATCAACTATTATTCCCGGTTTAAACTATCTGCATCTTCAGGACGCAGATTGAGTTGCATCCAATGGTAGAGCAGAGACCTTATGTCCCACTGCTCTAACATTCACTATATATCCCCGGGCGCGAGTCAGTGACGTCATCGCGCCTAATATATTACTACATTTATCAGGCGTTCTTGGGGCTCTGTGGGGGCATTATACATCGTGGGGGCATTATACTGGATGGCAGTTATGGGAGACACTATATGGGGGGCTTTATACTGTGTGGAGGGCAGCTATAGGGGCATTATACTGTGGAGGGCAGCTATAGGGCATTGATGTGTGGGGGCAGTGTCAGGGGGTATATTATATACAGTAGTATACAGCAGGCTCGGGATAAATATTAATTCAATGGCGTGGCATGCAAAAATGGACGTGGCCTAAATAATCATTCATTAATCATAATCGAGGTTACATGTTCAATCAATCGTGATTTTGATTTAGGTCATAATTGCCTAGCAGGAAAAATACTCTTATGCCTAGGACTGGGCCTGACGGGGCGGTGCATGACACAGGGATTCTCTCTGGTGTTATTTGAATCCCTTTTGTCATGCCCCGCCCATACCAACAATGTATCCGTTGTCTGGAGTGTCCCTTTAATTATGCCTAATCTCACGAAATGTTTATCTTCACTCAGTTGTGTTGCTCATCCAATAAGATGATGCCTACTCCGCAGACCTCTTGAAATTGACTTGATAACTGTGCAGCAGATACAGGGACAGATACAATTCCAGGTAACTTTAACCCTTTTGAGTCCTCCCTTCCTTGGTTACGTTTGTCTCTATAATGTTGGGTGGTAATATGGCTGCCAATAACGCTCCCACAGGGATGTTGCTCCAAGTGGCATATCCCTTCCTAACTAAGGTACATTGAGAAATCTGCAAATGCCGTCTGACAACCACTTGTAGTACCCGTTACAGTGCCCATGGTGGTTGTTACCCAGCTTTTCCAGACACAGATATCACTAAGGCATGGCTATATTTCATGACATAATATATAACTCCCTTTAGCATCTGGCCTGAGATAACGCATATGTGACGTCACCCTGTAGTAGCCTCTTTACAGTAATTGGCCAATGCTGCCTGTCGCTGGATCATTAGGGGAACATCGTGTTATAACTGGCCCCGTCCCTGCAGTCAGGCTATTTACGGTATCAGGCGCTGGAACGAACTCTAACTGTAAATCCCTGAAGGCACATTCTACACGGAGCTTTTTATAGAACGTCTTTTACATCACAGTCTTTCTTGTAAGATGCTCAACAAGTTCTGTTACTATTAGCCTTGATATTTCTTTCTATTTTAACAATGTAGCACCTTGTGGCTGGTGAACGTTCAGGGCGACCGCCCCAAATATTGAGTTTAAGTTCCCTATGAGCCTGATAATAAAGCTGCAGGTCTTCGTCAGTGGCTGCTGCGCAGGTACATTATACACACAGGTTTGTTGCAAATGGCGGCCGCTCAACGCTCAAAAATGTACCTGCAGTGCGGAGTTTTATTTCGCAGCACGTCAATTGTATTTGCGTAAACACTGCTTATATGTTGCGGGTTTTCTCCATTGAATTCAATGAGGAGGTAAAACCTGCATCAAATAGCAGATGTTGAGTTTTTTTGCGGTGGGTTGGCAGCAAAAAAAACACAACTCCAAAAAAAATCTTCTACTGACCCCGAAGTTTGTGGTGTTCCCCCCAGGGTGGCCTCCTGGGATGACGTTTCACAGGCTGTAGCGGCGGTTACATGGGCTGAAACATCATCCCAGGAGGCCGGCCTGGATGAGGTCAGATGGCTGGCCTCCTTCATCCCATGTGACCACCGCTGCAGCCAATCACAAGCTGCAGCGATCTACTGGGATGAAACGTCATCCCAGGAGGCCGGCCTGCTAGGCTAACTGCACTACAGGTGTGGTTTATCGGTCGGAATTCCCTGCGGCGCACAGGGTGGATACACTGCGTGCTTTTACGCAGCGTATCCGCCCTGTGTGAACTCGGCCTAAAGAATCCCTAGCATCTTATAAAAATAAAAAAAAATGCAGCATTATAGGGCCATGGTATAAATGCAGTGTAGTCTGCGAGTTGCAGTAAAATAGCGGGTTTACCATGGGATCTTGTCCATATCGAAGCACTTAGAGTTGCTGCTGGGATCAGTCACATCTATGTACGTAAATGGTAAGTAGTCGGCTGGACGGGATTTTTGACACTATAGTTTTGCCAGCCTGAAACAGCTGATAACAGGGAACAATAGACTGCATTTAGCAATTCTTATATTCCGATTATAATTTATTAGCAAACACTCAATTGGGGGTTGGCATTTTTGCTACAGAGCACCCATCCCCTTCCCACAGAAACTTAGTTGCTATCCTAGGGGAGAATACATCCGCACATACGGAGTCCAATCGAACACGCTATGATTATTTTTCCTTCAGATTTGTACGGGTTCAGACAGAAAAAACCTGAGTACAAAATTGAAATGGGGCTCATGCACTTCTACAGAAACCCTTTTACGGTTCCGTTTTAATACGGCCGTGTGCATGTGCCCGTACTAACGCTGGCTAAGGAAAATCTATCATTCGTGTAACAATTGTCATAACCTTTATTTTAATTTTTTGCCGTGTATGGAAGAAAAGTCCTGTGACTACTTGGAAACCATCAACAAGCAGGTCTTGGTGGGTCTTACTATGATTTGTGAGTGTTTCTGCCAGTACTTTGAGTGCATATGGGATGGTGTATTGATTGATTGACCTGAGATTCTCATTCTTAACACCCCCTGCAGCTCTGCTCTCGTACACCTGAAGGTCTTAAGTATTCATATAATCGGACTTTTCAGATATTCATGTTGAGCTGAGCTGCTCTGGGTATTCACAGGAAGCGTAGAGTTAAAAAAAAAAAAAGCCATGTGAGGATCTTTCCGCTGCAGCTGTCCTGCTTGTTGATGGTTTCCACGAGATTATTTTTTTTTTTTTTAGATTGTAAACCAGAAGTGAAAATGGCATAAACGGAAGTGAACATATATTGCAGGTAGCGTCAGTGACGGGAAGGGGGAGGGGCTAAAATGATCAATTCTGACCTTTCCACAGGATCACTATTACCAGCAATCAAAAAATTATCACCTATCCTGTGGATAGGTGATGTGGGATCCTGGCAAAATCCCTTTAACATTTAGGGGCTGCAATGTTTTTATTCTCGGGGTCAATAGATTTCCACTGATTGCAATTAAGGGGGGGTGGACACATGGTGATCACCCATCACAGCTGTATGCTATAGAACTGTAAGATCGGCAGATTAGCTGCAGTCCCATGTAAAAGCACAGATGCTACATGGCTTTTCACTAGGGGTTCAGTTCCAGTCAGTACATGTAATTATCATCCAGTCGTTCCCCTGAGGGGAGGTAGAGGGACCGACAACTCCCACTTCCCAGAACATACTACATCAAGAAGACGCTATTACTGCCGGCGTCTCCTGAGGGCAGGTCACACTTGTTTCCAGTCCTTGTTATTACACAAATAGTTGTCTCTCTCCTCATTGTAGGGTTGGCTTCCAGCTTTTCTACAGCCCTGCACAGCAAATTTTCCATGAGGATGTTTTACTGCATAACTAGACAGTATGCCTTTCAGGAATCTGGAAAAGTTGGGTGGCAATGTGACCGCTTCAACATGGCTTGTCTCCTAGCATTCATAGTCCTACATGGCAAATCTGCCAAAGCTTGGAGCGATATGGGGATAAAAACATACCTAGGCAAAGGAAACCTAGGCGAGTCTGGGAAAGCTGGGTAGCAATCCAGTGGGCAGATATATTGATTGTCACTCAGCTTTTCCGTGCAGCCATGCGTGTTACCCGTGCTACTAATATGATAACATAACTAATAGAATCTGAGGCCCAAACAAGATGTTTCCATATGCAGAAGACAGGCGAAGCCCTGAGGAGGAGGAGGCGGCTGATATTGCCTTATATACGATCTACCCAGAATCCTCCACCAGTTGGGGAACCGGGAGCGCACATCGCAATGAGCAGGTACATGTTATATTCGTGTCTGATGAGAGGTGATCTCTGAACTGTTGTCTCCCCAGATTATCCTGCAGTTCTGTGTTTAAAACAAGTGCCGGACTATTGGAATTGTAATGTCGGATTGTGGGACTTTAATTAACCACTATTAACTCCTCGTTATTGATGCTACAGGTATTGTCTTATACATGTTATTCCTGCCAGTGTTACTTCTATTCTTCATTTATTATTCATTAGTACTTTATATTATTATACAGAAGTGGCAATGATCCATCCATAATCGTTATATTGTGATGGCAGAACATCATAATATACACCTCATCTGCTGCAGAACCTCATAAGACGCACCTCAACGACTGCAGAACCCCAAAATACACACCTCAGCTGCTGCAGAACAGCGTAATACGCACCTCCGCTTCTGCAGAACATAATGCACACCTCAATGACTGCAGATCAGCATAATACACACCTCAGCTGCTGCAGAACCTCATAATACACACCTCCGCTGCTGCAGAACCTCACAATACACACCTCAGCTGCTGCAGAGCAGCGTAATACACATCTCGGCTGCTGCAGAACAGCGTAATACACACCTCGGCTGCTGCAGAACAGCGTAATACACATCTCGGCTGCTGCAGAACTGTAATACACACCTCGGCTGCTGCAGAACAGCGTAATACACATCTCGGCTGCTGCAGAACAGAGTAATACACATCTTGGCTGCTGCAGAACCGCATAATACACACCTCAGCTGCTGCAGAACAGCGTAATACACACCTCGGCTGCTGCAGAACAGCGTAATACACATCTCGGCTGCTGCAGAACAGCGTAATACACATCTCGGCTGCTGCAGAACAGCATAATACACACCAGCTGCTGCAGAACAGCATAATACACATCTCGGCTGCTGCAGAACAGCGTAATACACATCTCGGCTGCTGCAGAACAGCGTAATACACATCTCGGCTGCTGCAGAACAGCGTAATACACATCTCGGCTGCTGCAGAACAGCGTAATACACATCTCGGCTGCTGCAGAACAGCGTAATACACATCTCGGCTGCTGCAGAACAGCGTAATACACATCTCGGCTGCTGCAGAACAGAGTAATACACCTCGGCTGCTGCAGAACAGCATAATACACACCAGCTGCTGCAGAACAGCATAATACACCAGCTGCTGCAGAACAGCGTAATACACACCTCAGCTGCTGCAGAACCTCATAATACACACCTCAGCTGCTGCAGAGCAGCGTAATACACATCTCAGCTGCTGCAGAACAGCGTAATACACACCTCGGCTGCTGCAGAACAGCGTAATACTCATCTCGGCTGCTGCAGAACAGAGTAATACACATCTTGGCTGCTGCAGAACCGCATAATACACACCTCAGCTGCTGCAGAACAGCGTAATACACATCTCAGCTGCTGCAGAACAGCGTAATACACATCTCGGCTGCTGCAGAACAGCGTAATACACACCTCGGCTGCTGCAGAACAGCGTAATACACATCTCGGCTGCTGCAGAACAGAGTAATACACATCTTGGCTGCTGCAGAACCGCATAATACACACCTCAGCTGCTGCAGAACAGCGTAATACACATCTCAGCTGCTGCAGAACAGCGTAATACACACCTCGGCTTCTGCAGAACAGCGTAATACACATCTCGGCTGCTGCAGAACAGCGTAATACACATCTCGGCTGCTGCAGAACAGCGTAATACACATCTCGGCTTCTGCAGAACAGCGTAATACACATCTCGGCTGCTGCAGAACAGAGTAATACACCTCGGCTGCTGCAGGACAGCATAATACACACCAGCTGCTGCAGAACAGCATAATACACACCAGCTGCTGCAGAACAGCATAATACACCAGCTGCTGCAGAACAGCGTAATACACACCTCAGCTGCTGCAGAACAGCGTAACACACACCTCAGCTGCTGCAGAACAGCGTAATACACACCTCAGCTGCTGCAGAACAGCGTAATACACACCTCAGCTGCTGCAGAACAGCGTAATACACACCTCAGCTGCTGCGGAACAGCGTAATACACACCTCGGCTGCTGCGGAACAGCGTAATACACACCTCGGCTGCTGCAGAACAGCGTAATACACATCTCGGCTGCTGCAGAACAGCGTAATACACACCTCGGCTGCTGCAGAACAGAGTAATACACACCTCAGCTGCTGCGGAACAGCGTAATACACACCTCAGCTGCTGCAGAACATCGTAATACACACAGCTGCTGTAGAACAGCGTAATCCACCCCTCAGCTGCTGCAGAACAGCATAATACACACCACCGCTGCTGCAGAACAGTGTAATACACTCAGCTGATGCAGAACCTCTTAATACACACAGCTGCTGCAGAACATCTTAGTACACTCCTCAGCTGCTAAAGATCTTTTTGAAAAGCATGGTGAGGTTTCATCATTCAAGGCTAGACCTAAATCTCCTACTCTTCATAAAGAGGTTCTGCAGCAGCTGAGGTGTGTATTATGAATAATGTGCGTGATCAGGAATATTAGGCGTCATCTTTTATTCTCCTTATCCCAGATATTACTATTGCTCCCACTCCCAGTGTTAGATGGATGATGATGATGATGATGATGATCCTGGATATGGAGGATCTTTGTTGGGCGCCGCTTATCACATCCGTCACTGACATCTTGCTGATTTTTGTGATTGAGAAGAGAACAGAGAAATTTCATGTAACGTTGTTTGTGCAATTTTCGGCCTAATTCACACGAGCGGATTTCACGTCCGTGTTCTGCGTGTGAAAATAACGCGCGTCACACGGACCTATGCAAGTCAATGGGGTCATTCAGACATTGTGTTTTTCATGCGTGTCCACTACGTGTAACTCACTGCATGTCCTATACTTGTGCGTTTTTTGCGCATCACGCACCCATTGAAGTCAATGGGTGCGTGAAAATCACTGACAGCACACGGACGCACATCCGTGTGCTGTGCGTGATTCACGCAACAGTTGCTAAAGAAATGAGTTTGAAAAAGAAAAACACCACCTTCCGTTTTTTTGCTGACGTGAAACGCGTGACATACTGATGACATACGCGCGTAAAAAACGCTGACAAGCACCGTACACTGATGTCACACGGAACTGCAACGCAGGAAAAACGCTGCGTTTTTTACGCGCGCAAAACGGACACGTTTGTGTGAATAAGCCCTTAGGGAATTCTATGGTCGTGAGTTACAGGACTAGTTTGGTGTCATTTACTGAAAGTCTCATAAGATAAAACAACTTCTATTCTGCCGCATTCACACTGGACCTCCGCTGCTCTACTCGCTGAATCTTATATATAGGGGCTGTGCATAGGGGCGGTGAAGCATCATTTGGGGCCTGTCAGCAGATTACATTGACGACCATATGACTACATATAGCTAGTTGTATGGTCATAGGATGTTCCTTGTGCTGCTCAGGAGACTGCCTCACCACAATACACAGCCTTGTTTTTGGTAATGGGAATCATAGGAAATAAGAGGACCACGTTGCATTTATGGCTTGTGGGGAACCTAAACCTATATGGGGGTCAGGGGTGTAAATACTTTTGCAATGTAAACACGTGTCTTGTATATATTTGGGTTTATGGCTCTAGTTCTACGTCTGTGTAGTCATATGTGGCCGCTGTTAGTTTTTGTTTCCTTATTCCGCAGAGCTGATCCTCCTCTGCTGAACGCTCTTCTGTGAAGTGAATGATTTCTGTAAAGCTGCACCTCATTCCACCCTCCAGTTTCACACTGAGAACTGAGCTTCTACTTCTGCCTTTTCCCTTTTACATGTTCAAGGGAAACTAAAGCGCCATTTCTGGATGAGTCATGTGCCTGAGAACACGCTACTGCTACATTTCCTATTAAATAGACCAGGTCTGACTTTACTTAGGAAACCCAGATAAAGACGAGGTTCACTCTCTGGGGGAGGATGGGCAGATTGCTGAACATATTTATGAGAAGTGTGTGTCACGCTGATGGTTTATCTCCTGTTTAGGGCTATAGGAGACAAGTATATGTTATGTCTTGTATCTGGTAATCCAGAAATTCTGATAATCCAGTACTTGCTCAATTTTCAGTTTTTGCCAAGAGTTTCTCTTATCAGGGGTTCCCCGCTTTGGCCAATCCCTACTTTTTAGAAGGGTCCCTTGACCATTAACTCCTCACAAAGTCTCTCCCTGCTAGGACCCCCAGTGATCAGCTGTAATCTGTGGGGATATCATGCAGTAAGTGTTCAAATTCCCTGCAGCGCCGCCACAGGACAAAAGAAGCATTACACAGTGCACATTCACATTAATGTGTTGTCTGTGTATTGCAGGACATGTCTTCTAAAGCGAGAGACGCTCTTTGTAATCACTCTGACCCCACCGGGACCCCCCTCTATTAATTCTTAATTCCCTAATAGGGTGCATATGGGTCAAACTGGAGAACGATTTTCCTGTGCCACATGAAACCATGCATGTGTTGATTCTTGCGATCATCCTACTATAGTCAGTGTGGACGAAGTGATTAAAATAGGGGGCGCTGCATTTCAATAATATGGACATTTTAGGGAGTTGCTGCTAATTCATTCACATAAGTTCCCAAATATACATCTGCCCTTCAGCTTTTAGGATCTTTGTTGCCAATGCGAACTGATGTGTCCAAACTAAGCAGCCGTGTCACTGTGTTACCTAAATTGTTCACCCCCAGCCTTCCATCATTTTTTTTTTTAGGCCCAGATACTCTGCTGATTTATTTTACAATATATCTGAAGGGTTGAATCTCCATTTTTCCTGTTTGGAGAACTGTATATAGAGTGAAATGATGATAAAATTTGATCTTCCTGCAGACACCACTAGGGGGAGCTTGAGTTATTGAGTTTAACCCCTTAATGACCAGCCTATTTTAAACCTTCATGACCAAGCCATTTTTTACATTTTTCCATCGTCGCATTCCAAGAGCTATAACTCTTTCATTTTTGCATCGACATCGCTGTATAAGGTCTTGTTTTTTGCGGGACAAGTTGTAATTTTTAATAGCACCATTTTGGGGGACATATTATTTATTAATTAACTTTTATTAACTTTTTTTGGGGGGGAATAGAAAAAACCCTGAAATTTCGCCACGCTTTTTTGCGTCTTAAATCTACGCCGTTTACCGTGTGATATAAATAACACACTAACTTTATTCAGCGGGTTGTTACAATAGCAACGATACCAAATTTGTATAGTTTTTGTATGTTTTACTACTTTTACACAGAAAAAATGTTTTTTTTCAAAATTATTTGTTTTTGTGTCTCCATGTTTGAAGAGCCGTAACGTTTTTATTGTTCCGCCGATGCAGTTGTATGAGGGCTTTTTTTTTTGCGGGAAGACTTGTCGTTTTTATTGGTACAATTTTGGAGTAGATGCGACTTTTTGATCACTTTTTATAAAAAAAAATGTAAGTCAGGATTCACAGAAAACAGCAATTTTTCCATAGTTTTTTATTAATTTTTTTTACGGCGATCACCGTGCGGGTTAAATAATGTAATAGATTTATAGTCGGGGTCGTTACGGACACGGCGATACCAAATATGTGTAACTTTTTTAATTTATTTTGGTTTTTTAATAGTAAAGGAGTTTGTAAGGGAAAAAGCTGGGTTTTTCATTTTTTTTCACATGAACTTTATGAAACTTTTTTTTAACTTTTTTACTAGTCCCACTAGGGGACTTTAATATGCGATTCTCCGATCGCTATTATAATACACTGCAATACTTCCAGAAGTCATGATCCAGAGGCATGCCAGAGGCATGATCTAGCAGGCATTCATGGCAGGCAGACCTGGGCGCCTTTATTAGGCCCCCGGCTGCCATAGAAGACACAGACACTCGGCGATCTCATCGCCGGGTGTCAGTGGGATGAGAGGGAGCTCCCTCCCTCTCTCCAAAACCACTCAGATGCGGTGCTCGCTATTGTGCACGGCATCTGAGGGGTTAAACATGTGAGATTGATACTTATATCGATCTCACACGGCAGGGACGCCCCCAGCCCTCAGCTGCCTCTGGCAGCTGAGAGCAGGGAGATTTGACGGCTGCCTGCTCTGTTTACTCATCCTGATGCAGCGCAGTAAAAAGGCATATGCATCAGAATAAAGCCCGTTAGTGGCCGCCGTTAAAAGGCGTATTGGCGGTCACTAACGGGTTAATGTGAAGTTTATAAATCTATGTAGTGAGCGCCCTCTAGTGTTGACTGCAGGAAGATCACATTTTATTATTTTATCTCGGTCTACGCAGGGGATTTGGAGCTTCTAAGAAATTAATCTCTAATAAGTTTGGACCCTACAAGGAAGTGATGTTGGAGGTCGACTATAAAGTGTCACGAGATTAGATGCAGCTTCAAAACAATTGCCATTCACAAAATATTGAACTATGGTAATTTAATATTAAAAAAAGGGTGCTGGGAGTTGTAGTTGTGAAACAGTTAGAGACTACTCTGTGCGCACGTCCTGTGTGGAAACCAGTGCAGTGAAGAAGAAACGTTTGAAGTGTCCTCTTCTGAAACCAGGGCCCATAGTTACAATGACTGGCCGCCCCCATGCCCTGTGCCAGCGGATTACATTACAGCCGGTGTCCTCATCTGACTTCCCCTTTTTCTGCTTTCCCAGAATCGTCTGCTCTTCAGGGGAACTAGTGAATGCTTTTTAATACACTGGCTGGGGTATGTTGTGTTTTATTAACCCCTTATTGACTGGGCCTGTTTAGACCTTAATGACCAAGCCAAATTTGTTAAATCTGGTATGTCTGACTTTATCAGAGAATAACTCTGCGAAAGTTTTGAATATCCAAGTAATTTTGACATTGTTTTTTCGTCACATGTTGTACTTTATTTTAGTGGTAAAAGTAGACTGATACAATTTGCGAAAATTAATAAAAAAATAGAAAAATTGAAGAAATTTTGTAAAAATTAAAATTTTTAACTGCAATATGTCACATGTAGACACATACTGTACAATTTTTTTTATTAAATATATATTTCCATCTCTTTACTCTATTTTGGCAGCACTTTTGGGGGGGAAAAATTTTTTTGACCAATTTAGAAGACTTACAAATGTATAAAATTATTGCTACATTTGTAAGTACATTTTGTTTTCCTGCACCAAGCCAGGTTTTCAGAGGCTCATAGGTGTCAGAATGGTGGAAACACCCACAAGTGGCCCCATTTTGAATACTACACCCCTTAAGGTATTTATTAAGGGGTGTTGTAAGTATTTTGACCCCAGAGTTTTTTTGCAAGAATTCATGCAAAGCAGGGGTAAAAAAATATAATTTCACTTTTTTCATAAAAGTATCACTTTGAAGACCGATTTCTTTGTAAAGCGACCATGAGAAATGGGAAACAGGGTGATAGATTTTGGGGTGTGTTTCTTCAGTTTTCAAAAATGCCCACATTGTGACCCTAATGCGTTGCCTGGACACACGGCAGGGCCCGAAAGGAAGGGAGCAACCGGAGGCTTTCAGGTCTCATATTTTGCTTCAAAATGTTTTAGGTCCCACTGTACATCTGGAGAGGTTTTGAACTACCAGAACAATAGAAACTCCCCATAAACGACCCCATTTAGAAAACTAGACCCCTTAAGATATCTAGGGGTATAGTGAGTATTTTGACCCCACAGTTTTTTGCTAAATTTAATGCATAGCAGGTGAAAAAAAAAAAATGAAACTTTTTTTCATAAAAGTGTCAGTTTGAAGACCGATTTCTTTGTAAAGCGAACATGAGAATGAAGAAACACACCACAAAATCTATCACCCGGTTTCTCCTGTTTTCAAAAATACTCCCATTGTTGCCCCGATCTGCTTATTAGATGTGTGGCTGGGCCAAAAAGAGAGGGAGCACCCTTTGGGTTTCAGGGCACAATTGAATAAATTCTAGGCCCCATATCATGCATTTAGAGGCATTGAGCTGCCTGAACAAAAAAAAACAAAACACGAAGAAATGACCCCATTTTAAAAACTAAACCCTTAAAGGTATTCATCTAGTGGTGTAGTGGGCATGCGGACCAAAAATTTTTTAAAGGAGGAAATAATGGGTATTATTTCACACTGTGGGTATATAATGTTTTCTTCAGATAAAATAGAGGAGACGTGGTAGAAGGTTATTTTGTTAGAAATACGCCACATTAATAAATTTGTGCGGCATACAGAAGAGAAGTGAAGCCGTGTATTCATAACGGATACATGTTGCTATAGACGTATTTGCCTGTACTTATGACTATGTCTTGCTGAAGAAGCCGTTGTCCTGCATCTGTGCCATTATGATGTCATAGTGGACAGAATTCTGTCCTAATATAGAATCAGTCAGAGAGGAAAAAATAAACTGTACTGGAGTGACGGGCAATATCTTCAAACAAATGGAGGAAAATGGATCCAACTATGTTGCAAACTCGAGTCTGTTCACTAGATAGAAGAACCTGCAGGGCTCCATCAATCCTTATGAGGGACGGACGTGCCAAGTGACGCGGTACACCATAAAAGGCCCCTGCCCGGCAAGGTAGGAACCGCTATGTCCACAAAACTGCCCCTTTATATATTCTGTAGGTGATTACTGTTCCTATAGATGGTTTTGGACACAGCCAAAGGATCACTAATCCCCAAAATGATGTCAGTATTTCCAAAAGAACTGTAACAAAGCCCATGGTGTATTGATAAGGAACAGCTCGATTATTAGAGATCCTCCAAAAAAAAATATATCATGCCCGTATCACGGTACAGAATTAGGAATGTAACAGCCGTATGTGGCAGGACGTAGTCATAAGAAAAAGGAAATACATCCCCAATTTATTCTTGTAACCATTGCTAAAATGCACGACTTGCACTAATTCAGGGGCGGCACGGGCCGCAGGTGTTGGATTTATCTACTAATAAATGCAATGCCCACATTTATTTTTTATTTCAAGAACACTTGTGGGGGTCCATGTTCTGAATAGACAGATGTGGCTCCTGCACAAGAAACTGTATTCATTTGTGAGTGATCAAGTCCTGGATTTAATTGTCCAAGAAATGTATAAAAAAAAAAATCAAAAAGGGGAAAATTAGATTTACAGTCTGAAATAAATAATTTACTACCTCCCCATGAGAATCCCTCCCTCCCTTGGAAAGCCTAAAAACAAAACAAAAAATATGAATAAATGAAATTGACTCCCTAAAATGAATCCCCCCCCACCCCACCCTGTTTGGTGTTCCCTAAATTATATATAAAATCAATAATTAGAAACGGTGTGGTAGGTCTCAAAACAGGGGAATTTGTACAGGCCTGGATTTGAAGGTCACATGGGGCAGTAAAACCGGGTATCCCTCCTCCTCCCATGTTTACTACACACCGGCATCTCTTGGGGGGTATTCCTTATTCTCAGTGGCAGGGACGGGGTGAAGGAAGTGGCGCTCAGTGAGCCTTTTGACTTCCTCTGACTCAAAGGATTCTCTAGGTCCGGGGGAGTCAAACAGGAGGTGCTCTATAATGTTCTCCTGATATTGGAGGAAACTGAGCGTTCCCTGGGTCTTGTAGAGCACATATGCAGATGGCCACTTACAACAGCTGAGATAGATCGCTACCTTTTTATACCAGGCCCTAGTTTTGCGCTTGACCAGGTACGGTTGTAGGACCTGGTCAGATAGCTCGACTCCCCCCATGAACTTGTTATAGTCCACCACGCAGACCGGTTTCCTCTTATCAGAGGTAGCGCCCCTCTCCCTCACTGCCACTGTGGTGTCCTCGTGCACGGTGGAGAGCATGTAAACCTCCTTTTTGTCACTCCATTTGACAGCGAGCAACTGGTTGCTTGCAAAGGAGAGTGTCGACTCCCTTTCTATTCGCCTGGACACCAGTTGTTGAGGGACGCCGACTCTATTTTTGCGCACCGTCCCACAGGCCCCTGTATTCGCAGCATGGAGGGACTTGTACAGGGGGACACTGGTGTAGTAATTGTCGGTGTACACATGGTACCCTTTCTGTAGGAATGGCACCATGAGTTCCCAGACAATTTTCCCACTAATACCAATATCCTCTGGACATCCTGGGGGATTAAGGTGGCGGTCCCTGCCCTCCTATATAAAAAAAGGCACAGGTGTAGCCCGTTGTGCTCTCGCACACCTTATAAAGCTTCACACCGTATCGGGCTCTTTTGGAGGGGATGTATTGGCGAAATGATAGACGGCCCTTGAAGGACATAAGAGACTCATCTCCCGCTATTTTTTGTCCTGGGGTGTACAAATTTAGAAATGACTAAGATAGGAGGGAGATGAGGGGTCACTTGGGCTTGTTGAGGCGATCATGGGCTGGGTCACTTCTTGGGGGGTTTGGGAGTTGTCTGAGAAGTGCATGAAAAGCATTAGAGTCTCATAGCGCGTTCAGGTCATGACAGCAGCAAATACAGGGGTGCTATGGATAGCACTGGTAGCTCAGTAGGAGCGGATAGAAGGTTCTTTTACTATCCCCATGTTTAGTGTAATTCCCCAAAAAATGTTAATTTCACAGACGGTTGTGGGGATCCATCCTCTGTCACCCAAAATCCCAGGTCTTACTATGACAAATTGCCTTGTGTATAAAAATTTGTCTGCTGGACAATTCGTTCCAGGACCTGATCGCCTATAAACAAATTCAAAAAATTATAGGGGGTAAAATTTGTGACATCGGATTTGATGCCTGGAGTCGCTGTAAATGGCGGAATTTGGGGGAAGAAAGAAAGTGCAGGATCCCACATTGCGGGAGGGACTGCATTACTAGGCCCGGCTCCTGACCCTTCACCGGTGACCGCTGCGTCCACCACCATGGGGCTGGGGGCTCCAGTGGCAGAAGTAGAACTTGTGTCGCTTTCTGAGCCAAGTTCTGCTTCTGACGTAGTGTCCGTATTGCTGCCGGAACCGCTAGAGCATAGCATGGCGTATGCCTGCTCTGCAGAGAACATTCTGCGGCTTCTGCGGTTCATTATTTTGTAACACTAAACTAACAAGTTTAAATTTTTTTTTTTGTATTTTACATTTTTTTTTTTTTTATATATATATATAATATAGACAACACTAACAGAAAAAAAAATAAAAATACGGTAAACCGCAGTTAACAGCAACTAAAACTAAATCGGCGAAAAAAAATAAAGAATTACGGAGATAACAAGTAATTCCGGGTAATCTGGGGTGATTACGGATAATATCGGAACACTGGCGAGTAAGTATGTGGTGTATTTTACAGTATAATACAACACAAGATTTGTATAGTATTTCTCTCTCCTATCACAGATCAACTACAGTGAGAGGAGGGAAGGGAAAGAGCACAAATCCTGTGCTGTATTGTGTAAGTATGGGACTATGGTCACTGTGATAGGTATATCACAGTGACCATCTGATCAGGGACTAATTATCAGGGTCCCTGATCAGTTTCTATGTACAGGCAGAATAGCTGCCTTACACTGACAGCGCATGCGTGCGCCATTTTTATTTTTTTCCCGGCAGTTAGGGGTGGGGGGGCCAGGACCCGATCGGTGGCAGCAGGGGGCCTAACAAGTAGTTTTTTTTATCTCCTCTCCCCAAACGTAAATGAGGTTTTTATCTCCTCTCACCATGTATATCGGCACATCCATTGTAACGGCGGTCGCCGGTATTCGTTGAATACCAGCAGTGGGGACCGCAAAAAGCGGTCCCCAGTCACTGCTCCAAGCCCTTAGCTACCTCCGGCAGCTAAAAGCAGGGAGCTAAACCTCCCCCCGGCGACGCTACTTTATTCCGATGCAGTGACGTAGAAAGTCAATGGCATCGGAATAAAGCCTGTTAGTCTTTCTACGTTGGTCACTATGGGCCGGTCACTAACGGGTTAAAGGATCGACTGCTTCATGTTAGATTGCATGTGATGGTTTTATACCTGCCTGCTGCTGAAGCCTTCTGCCAAAGGGATGGGGGTCCCGCTTACTGGATTGGGACAACATGGCTGCTTGCTTCCACAAACAGCGCCACATGTGTCCGTGGACATGTGTGGTATTGCAGCTCAGTTCAATTGAAACTGATATGGCTGAACTACAATAGCAGTGCCACACCTGTCTACAGGTTGTGTGTGTTTTTGTAATCCTGTAATAACCCCTTTAATCTCTCAATGTGTACAACCAATACGGTAGCCATTTTAACACCCACACAGCTTTCCATGAGTCCTGAATGGCTAATCTGCCTAGTTATTTGGGGATATACCTTATATTCTCCGAAGAAATGTAACTGAGCCCCTTTGGTGGCTGTATTGGTTGTCACTCAGCTTTCCAGGAATGGGATATATCAAAGAAACCGCTGTATATAGTTTATGGACTGAGGACTCCAGGACTTGTATTGAGTGGGACTTTTGTTACGTTTGTGGGTTTTTCAGTATAACTTCAGTCTTATGGGTCTGTGAGGAGTTTATTGCAGGGCATATATTCGAGCCTGAAGCGCTTCTCTCGTCTGTAGTTTGGCGTGGCCCCCGGTGATGCCCGCTCTTCCCTTGAGGCCTTGCTTACAATCAGTACAAGCTGTGTACATGTTCACGGGGGAGGATTTTGTTTTGTTGTGGCAGAAACGTGTTATTTCTGGAAAGTCATTTCTAATGGGATTCCAGGGATGAGGGGCCGCAGCCTTAACATTGGATCCCGAGGTTTTCTGTTAAATGCTGGTGCATTGTGTAATGGGAGTGTAATCGCTTCTAATAATTGTGATCAGAGTAAACGTTCTCTACGCTTGTCAAGCTGAGGGTGGGGCGGACAGGGGACTACAGTGACCCTGTCGCTACATAACCCATGTAGAGCGGCATGCCTAGTCTGTGTACGCTGACCTCCCGCAGAAGCAATGATTAATAGGGAATTACTATTTATGTAATTCCCTAATATATATACTCTGTTATCCGGTGACTCTCAGTTACAGACTCCAAATCAAACTACAGCTCTGAGGGGAGAAAGCGATGTATCTGTATATTCAGTCTTTATGTCCTTATAGTGTTTACGAAAGGTCCCTGTAGAAGAAAAACCTTAATGTTAGTGTTTACAACCCTGTATGGCTACGGGTCCTGATAGACTGGCATGGACTTGGCACTAATTCGGGCACAGTTTCCAAAAGACTTTTCCCTCTTTGTTTTTTTCACAAGGCCCCTGTGGGGCAGCGCGCTCTCTCTACTGTAGCTTGTTCCAGCAGTGCGTGTGTTACATTATGTATTCTGTGTAATCGCTCCATGTCCTTTTCTTGAACAAACAGTCTCATTAATCCAGACTGTAATCTCTGCCTGGAAACCGATCCCCTAAACTGGAATTCTATGCACACACCCAATACAGTCCTGCCCGCTGCGGAGGAGCTGGTGCCAAGGTCGACTACGCTATCGATTCTGTCAAAACGACGGAACCCTTGCACAACGGAGATAAACGGAAGCCATTGGCGACGGATCTGTCACCATTTGAAATCAATGGTGATGGAAATGGAAAACCTTTCCGTTTGTGTCAGTCAGGGCTCCGTCCTGACGGAAAGCTCAGACGGAACGGAGCCCTGACGCATATGTGAACGAAGCCATATGTAAATATCCCCCCGATACGTCAAGCGTCCCCATGGAACAACTTTGCTATTATGGGAAATGTCTTTTCTTTAATAAGATTGCAGTAAAAAAAAAATGCTCCGACCAATGGGGCAGATTTCTACTATAGACAAAATGACTTTCCATAGAGCGGCTGTTACCTGGATAAACTCAGTGCTGCCGTGTATTACATGACAAGGTGCGTGGGGTCCACATGTGGTGTCTGTCGGACCCCTGTAATGGCGGCCGCAGGTCATGGATGGTCCGCAGCCTGTTACATCTACTGGTACGGATGTGTTTGAGCTGCTGTGACATTGGAGGAATAGACATTACATTACTGTCAGTGGGTCTGATGGTTTTTGTTGGGATCATCTGTATAGGAGATGGACTGAAGCTGCCAGATACCCATGAACATCAGGATCATGCCACCATAATCATTGAGATAAATGACTCGTGATATAGTAGCTGCTCTTCCTACCTTCCCCATAAAGATTAATGGGAACTTGTCACTGGGTTTGGGACTACTAAATCGATGCCACTGGACTCCTCTCTGGTAATATTTTACTACCTGAAGCCAAGACGGATAGCGTTTCAAGCCTCTCCATGTCAAAACCAAACGCCAGCTGCACAACTACATCGTGGTGGTTTAGTGGCAGGTCCCCTTTAACATGCACAGTCGTGAGTGTCTAACCAGACAAGATGTGCGGATGCATCTACTTAACCAGGCACAATAACCATACAGATGTCTGGGAAAGCTGGGTGACTACATTGATGTATGATAATCCGGATCTCTTAATCTGAAGTAATGTTTTCTCTCTTTACTTTCAGGGGTTTGTCGCTTTACTGCACTCCTCTGACAGGTAAGGCGAGGCCACCCTCCTCCAGTGCCACCACTTCCCGTCACAGCAGAAAGGTGTGGTGTGGTTATGGGTTTAGAACTGATTAATTTTACCACTTTCCCTTTCAGAGCACTGAATATGTAACATACGGGGGTGGTTATTCAGCGCAGGCAGTGAAGGAGGGACCCTCTGAATTTCCAGCTGATCCCTAGTATTACATTTTAAGGGGTTGTTGGGACCACCTTTCCTCTACTAGGTCATATGGATGTCATGTTCTCTGCTCTACTAGTGCAAAGAACAGGTTAACCATGTAAGACACAGACACCCCAGCACCTTCCACCAGTGATCCACTTACCTGAGGGGGTGCTAGTTGACCCCGACAGCCCCTTTTAATTCACTTAAAACGTGAATATCCACTAAATGTCTGTTATTTCACAGAATATCACTGACCGTCATCCTCCGCTAAAAACTTGTTATCTGGACTACTCTATAGTCATTTGTAGTGTTTACTGCCACCATGTGGAAATCTTCTGTATTCTTTTTTTAATTTAAATCCAGATTTATATCGCTCTGTTATTCTGAGACACAGATCCAAATCCCCTGCAGACCCAAGGAAGTTGTCTCCACCTGATTTAGGTAAAAATTAGGTGCTGGTTCCACCATGTGGAAGTATGGTGTATGGCATAAGTTTTATAGATGTATTAGGGCTTGTGCACACGTAAAGGAATTGCTGTGTATTTTCCGTTCTGAATAGTGGACAGAAAATACGCAGCAGAATACAGTAGCAGCGAAGTGGGTGAGATTCAACAAATCTCATTAATCTGTGGTGCGTATATATCGTACTGCAGCATGTCAATTCCTGCTGTAGAAAGTGTAGTGAATTGCTGTGTTTGTCGGAGATGTCACAATCTCCCAACACTGAAAGAAATGCAGCAAAATCCACACCATATTCTGCAGTAAAAAAACGCAGAAAATGGTGCGGTTTTTCCGCAGCGGAATGTCTGCTGGTTTTAACGGAAATGCTGCAGCAATTCCATTATGTGTGGACACGCCTCGGCTCACTGACGGCAGACAAGGTCGTGTGCATAAGGAAAGATGGGACATGTCCGATTCACCTGCTAAAGTGAATGGGTCTGTGAAGACTATCGGATGCCGTTAAAAATGGTCGAGTGGCACAACCGTCGTGTGCATGAGGTATTACTGTTCACATTTTGTCTTCACTGATGGTCTATAAATATCTATGCACGTATCTGCCACACCGCTCATATATTATAAACTGCGGCCTTATGATCCTGCACTGTGCAGGTGTATATCGAAGTCGGTATTGTTTAGTATTGTCTGCATCTGCGGGGGGAGATATGCTCTGATATATGGCATGAAGAATACCACTGTATCACATGGATCCAAAATGTGTTTCTGTGTATGAGCCCCTTGTGTATATACTGTGCGCTGCTAATCTATGGGTTCTGGTAAGGTCCTTTAGTTGAAAGTCAACACTTATATCAGGACAACCCCAGTCCATAACAATTAATATGAGCTATTAGGACATATGGATGTTATTAGGGGGGGGGGGGGGCTCTGAGCCAGAGCGGAGAGATGCTGAGTATCATGCGCCAATTTTTGTTTTCCTCTGCGCCTTCCGAGAACCATAACTTTTTTATTTTTGCATCGATAAAGCCTTATCCGGGCTTCTTTATTTAAACAACAAGTTGTAATCTCACTTAATGCACCATATGTAATGTACTGAAAAAACAATAAAAATATTTTGGTAGAATGAGGTAAAAATGACATTTAACTTTATTCTGCGAGTCAGTGCGATTACAGCGAAACCAAATTTACTACTTCTACAAACCATAAAAAGTAACAAAGAGAATTTGTTTTCTGTGATGCCTTATTCTGGGAGCAATGGGATGGCATAAAGGACCCCTGCGGTCGCTATTGACCACAGAGTCAAAGCGGTTAAACATGCTTCATTCCATTGACCGGGATTGGGGATAACTCGCATCAGCTGTAATATACATCTGACACCCGCAGCATATTGAGCACACTCTCCCTATGACGTACAGGTATGTCATGGTGCGGAAGGAGTTATCATAGTATAATGACATGTTAAGAATGATGCAGATTTCTTCACAGAACACGGACTGGCCTCTTCTCCCCTAGCAGGTCATGCTGTCAGGATTTCCTCAGTATTACACCAGTGATATTATTGTCAGTGTTCGCTCTATGGGATATCCTCAGATCATGACCTGTTGAGAAACATTGCTGTAGTAGATTGTGAATCTTCTGACAAGCCGCTTTGTCCTAGTGCGGGGTCTCGACAACCAGAATCCTGTTTTCTAATATGTGAGGATAATACCCAAATTGTGTACACATTACCCTTTAACATGAATGTCTGCCATTGAACGCCAAATCGAAAATTTGCATCTCAGTATATTTCATCTAATTATATCTTTATATTGTACAGAGCTCAGTTTTTATGGTCCTCAAATTCCCCCTTCTTGGCCATAGAGAGAAATGATAAAATCCTGGATGCCTGCAGCCACCACTAGAGGGAGCCAAGGCGTTTACCCGTTCAATATTGAGTTCAATGTGTAACTCCATACTTGTTTTTTTTAAATTATTGTGTAAGCTCCCCAGGTAAGACCCTGGAAAGTATATAAGTCCGTCCTCTTCTGTCAAGCTGCAGATGTGCCATTCAGGATTCTGGAAAAGCTGAGTGGCATTTTTTATTGTGAACTTGTGCACACATGTTGTAGGCAAAGAATGTGGGGCAGAGACCACATCAGTGCATCACATTACCGAAGAACAAGAGATGCTGCCTCTCCAGATCTTCTCTGCTCTCCGTTGTTTCCATTGGTAAGTGCCACTTATGTCCATTTCCTCCGTGTCCTGCTCTTTTGTCAGCTCAAGGAATGCCTGGCGAGTAAAGGCAGAAGAAGCCTATAAGAAAATTGTGACAATGCAGAATATGTAAAATAAGAGCGCGAAGGTTGACATGTACCCCGTATTTATTACTGTATTGTGCCAATACCCCTAAGTAACATGTTTTGCTGGAGGGAACCTGTTACCAGCATTTCACGTATTAAACCAGCAATACCTTGTGGTAGAGGGTGAAAAATAATTTATATATAATCTATAATTGTCTTCATAGTCGGCTGTGTAGCTTTAATATAAATTTTTTAGTGTTCCAGCGCCGTATGTTAATGAGCATAAGAGTCAAATCTTTGTTTGAAAAGAGTCATATCTTCATTCCTCTAGTCTTTGCGAGTTTACCCTGCCTCCTTACTTTTGATTGACAGCTCCTCGCCCTTCCCCAGCATACAAAATCTTGCGCTTGTGCATTGATGTCCTCCAATGGAGCGTGCGCACAATGGGACACCGGATTATTACTATAAAAGGCGCAAAATGTTTGCAGACCGTTCTTTACAGTCGGAGAGTGGAGGGGATAAGGATAATGAACTTTTGACAACAGTGGCCAGTGAGGGATAAGTAAAGTTCAATATGTGAAATGCTGGTGACTGATTCCCTTTAAGGTTGTTCTTTAGATTGTACACAGTTTGCATCAGGCCCAGGAATTTTAAGTTATGCCTCCGCATGGTAAATAACAAAACATAGGTTAGTAATACTGGTATGAAACATGTTACCCCCTTACCTGCCCAGGGTGGGCCGAGAGAAGTGTTACTCTTCTATGTTTCAGGCTGCTCTGGAGGGGGAAGTAGCAGAGGTAAACACTGTCTGCCACAGCCCAAGAATAACCAGGTAAGTGATCTGTCTGTTCACATGTGCAGCAGGGTTCTGTGCCACTATCCCATGTCCTCAGACAGATGTGGTGGAGGGGCTGGCCTCAGTTTTTTCCTGATCGGATTGAGTGTACACGGCATGTGTGAGTGTGTATACAGGTAGAGCTGTCAGTCACACTGTGAGAGGGCAAATCAGGACACACAGCTTCTCTCTGATTCCTGGCTGCATTTTAACAAAATTTCACATAAAAATACTGAATAAGATCATGGAAAAGGCTGCGGCGGGAGGGTTGTGTGTGTGGTGGGAGGGGTGTGTGTCTTGTGGGAGAGGTGTGTGTGTGTGTTGGTAGGGGTGTGTGTGTGTTGGGAGGGGTGTGTGTGGTGGGAGGGGTGTGTGTGTGTGGTGCGAGGGGTGTGTGTGGTGGGAGGGGTGTGTGGGGTGTGGTGCGAGGGGTGTGTGGGGTGTGGGAGGGGTGTGTGGGGTGTGTGTGGTGGGAGGGGTGTGTGTGGTGGGAGGGGTGTGTGTGGTGGGAGGGGTGTGTGTGGTGCGAGGGGTGTGTGTGGTGCGAGGGGTGTGTGTGGTGCGAGGGGTGTGTGTGGTGCGAGGGGTGCGAGGGGTGTGTTGGGAGGGGTGTGTGTGGTGTGGTGCGAGGGGTGTGTGGGGTGTGGGAGGGGTGTGTGGGGTGTGTGTGGTGGGAGGGGTGTGTGTGGTGGGAGGGGTGTGTGTGGTGGGAGGGGTGTGTGTGGTGGGAGGGGTGTGTGTGGTGCGAGGGGTGTGTGTGGTGCGAGGGGTGTGTGTGGTGCGAGGGGTGCGAGGGGTGTGTTGGGAGGGGTGTGTGTGGTGTGGTGCGAGGGGTGTGTGTGGTGTGGTGCGAGGGGTGTGTGCGGTGCGAGGGGGGTGTGCGGTGCGAGGGGTGTGTGCGGTGGGAGGGGTGTGTGTGGTGGGAGGGCTGTGTGTGTTGGGAGGGGTGTGTGTGGTGCGAGGGGTGTGTGTGGTGCGAGGGGTGTGTGTGGTGCGAGGGGTGTGTGTGGTGCGAGGGGTGTGTGTGGTGCGAGGGGTGTGTGTGGTGCGAGGGGGGTGTGGTGCGAGGGGGGTGTGGGGTGCGAGGGGGGTGTGGGGTGGGAGGGGTGTGTGTGTGTGTGGTGCGAGGGGTGTGTGTGGTGCGAGGGGTGTGTGTGGTGCGAGGGGTGTGTGTGGTGCGAGGGGTGTGTGTGGTGCGAGGGGTGTGTGTGGTGCGAGGGGTGTGTGTGGTGCGAGGGGTGTGTGTGGTGTGTGTGTGGTGGGAGGGGTGTGTGTGGTGGGAGGGGTGTGTGTGTGGTGGGAGGGGTGTGTGGGGTGTGTTGGGAGGGGGGTGTGTGGTGCGAGGGGGGTGTGGTGCGAGGGGTGTGTGTGGTGCGAGGGGTGTGTGGGGTGCGTGTGGTGCGAGGGGTGTGTGTGGTGCGAGGGGTGTGTGTGGTGCGAGGGGTGTGTGTGGTGCGAGGGGTGTGTGTGGTGCGAGGGGTGTGTGTGGTGCGAGGGGTGTGTGTGGTGCGAGGGGTGTGTGTGGTGCGAGGGGTGTGTGTGGTGCGAGGGGTGTGTGTGGTGGGAGGGGTGTGTGTGGTGGGAGGGGTGTGTGTGGTGCGAGGGGTGTGTGTGGTGCGAGGGGTGTGTGTGGTGCGAGGGGTGTGTGTGGTGCGTGGGGTGTGTGTGGTGCGAGGGGTGTGTGTGGTGCGAGGGGTGTGTGGGGTGCGAGGGGTGTGTGTGGTGCGAGGGGTGTGTGTGGTGGGAGGGGTGTGTGTGGTGCGAGGGGTGCGAGGGGTGTGTGGTGCGAGGGGTGTGTGTGGTGCGAGGGGTGTGTGGGGTGTGTGTGGTGCGAGGGGTGTGTGGGGTGTGTGTGGTGCGAGGGGTGTGTGCGGTGCGAGGGGTGTGTGCGGTGCGAGGGGTGTGTGCGGTGCGAGGGGTGTGTGCGGTGCGAGGGGTGTGTGCGGTGCGAGGGGTGTGTGCGGTGGGAGGGGTGTGTGCGGTGCGAGGGGTGTGTGCGGTGGGAGGGGTGTGTGGGGTGCGAGGGGTGTGTGTGGTGGGAGGGGTGTGTGGGGTGGGAGGGGTGTGTGTGTGTGTGTGTGTGGTGCGAGGGGTGTGTGGTGCGAGGGGTGTGTGTGGTGCGAGGGGTGTGTGGGGTGGGAGGGGTGTGTGTGTGTGTGTGTGGTGCGAGGGGTGTGTGGTGTGTGTGTGGTGCGAGGAGTGTGTGTGTGGTGGGAGGGGTGTGTGTGTGTGTGGGAGGGGTGTGTGTGTGGTGCGAGGGGTGTGTGGGGTGGGAGGGGTGTGTGGTGGGAGGGGTGTGTGGGGTGGGAGGGGTGTGTGGTGGGAGGGGTGTGTGGGGTGGGAGGGGTGTGTGGTGGGAGGGGTGTGTGTGGGGTGTGTGGGGTGCGAGGGGTGCGAGGGGTGCGTGTGGTGCGAGGGGTGCGTGTGGTGCGAGGGGTGCGTGTGGTGCGAGGGGTGCGTGTGGTGCGAGGGGTGCGTGTGGTGCGAGGGGTGTGTGTGGTGCGTGGGGTGTGTGGGGTGCGAGGGGTGTGTGGGGTGCGAGGGGTGTGTGTGGTGCGAGGGGTGTGTGGTGCGAGGGGTGTGTGTGGTGCGAGGGGTGTGTGGGGTGTGTGTGGTGCGAGGGGTGTGTGGGGTGTGTTGGGAGGGGTGTGTGTGGTGCGAGGGGTGTGTGTGTTGGGAGGGGTGTGTGTGAGTGTGGTGCGAGGGGTGTGTGCGGTGCGAGGGGTGTGTGCGGTGCGAGGGGTGTGTGCGGTGCGAGGGGTGTGTGCGGTGCGAGGGGTGTGTGCGGTGCGAGGGGTGTGTGCGGTGCGAGGGGTGTGTGCGGTGCGAGGGGTGTGTGCGGTGCGAGGGGTGTGTGCGGTGCGAGGGGTGTGTGCGGTGCGAGGGGTGTGTGCGGTGCGAGGGGTGTGTGCGGTGCGAGGGGTGTGTGCGGTGCGAGGGGTGTGTGTGTGTGGTGCGAGGGGTGTGTGTGGTGCGATGCGAGGGGTGTGTGTGGTGCGAGGGGTGTGCAGTGGGAGGGGTGTGTGTGCAGTGGGAGGGGTGTGGTGTGTGTGTGGTGGGAGGGGTGTGTGTGGTGGGAGGGGTGTGTGTGGTGGGAGGGGTGTGTGTGGTGCGAGGGGTGTGTGTGTGGTGGGAGGGGTGTGTGTGGTGCGAGGGGTGTGTGTGGTGGGAGGGGTGTGTGTGGTGAGGGGTATGTGTGGTGGGAGGGGTGTGTGGTGGGAGGGGTGTGTGGTGGGAGGGGTGTGTGTGGTGGGAGGGGTGTGTGTGGTGGGAGGGGTGTGTGTGGTGGGAGGGGTGTGTGTGGTGGGAGGGGTGTGTGGGGTGCGAGGGGTGTGTGGTGGGAGGTGTGTGTGTGTGTGGTGCGAGGGGTGTGTGTGTGTGTGGTGCGAGGGGTGTGTGTGGTGCGAGGGGTGTGTGTGGTGCGAGGGGTGTGTGTGGTGCGAGGGGTGTGTGTGGTGCGAGGGGTGTGTGTGGTGCGAGGGGTGTGTGTGGTGCGAGGGGTGTGTGTGGTGCGAGGGGGGTGTGTGGTGCGAGGGGGGTGTGTGGTGCGAGGGGGGTGTGTGGTGTGAGGGGTGTGTGGGGTGCGAGGGGTGTGTGTGGTGGGAGGGGTGTGTGGTGTGTGTGTGGTGCGTGTGTGGTGGGAGGGGTGTGTGTGGTGCGAGGGGTGTGTGTGGTGCGAGGGGTGTGTGTGGTGCGAGGGGTGTGTGTGGTGCGAGGGGGGTGTGTGGTGCGAGGGGGGTGTGTGGTGCGAGGGGTGTGAGGGGTGTGTGGGGTGCGAGGGGTGTGTGTGGTGGGAGGGGTGTGTGGTGTGTGTGTGGTGCGTGTGTGGTGCGTGTGTGGTGGGAGGGGTGTGTGTGGTGGGAGGGGTGTGTGGGGTGTGTGTGGTGGGAGGGGTGTGTGGGGTGTGTGTGGTGGGAGGGGTGTGTGGGGTGTGTGTGGTGGGAGGGGTGTGTGTGGTGTGTGTGTGGTGCGAGGGGTGTGTGTGGTGGGAGGGGGGTGTGTGGTGCGAGGGGGGTGTGTGGTGAGGGGTGTGTGTGGTGCGAGGGGTGTGTGTGGTGGGAGGGGTGTGTGTGGTGCGAGGGGTGTGTGTGTGTGTGTGGTGCGAGGGGTGTGTGTGGTGGGAGGGGTGTGTGTGGTGCGAGGGGTGTGTGTGGTGGGAGGGGTGTGTGTGGTGGGAGGGGTGTGTGTGGTGCGAGGGGTGTGTGTGGTGCGAGGGGTGTGTGTGGTGCGAGGGGTGTGTGTGGTGCGAGGGGTGTGTGTGGTGGGAGGGGTGTGTGGTGTGTGTGTGGTGCGAGGGGTGTGTGTGGTGCGAGGGGTGTGTGTGGTGGGAGGGGTGTGTGTGGTGCGAGGGGTGTGTGTGGTGCGAGGGGTGTGTGTGGTGGGAGGGGTGTGTGGGGTGTGTGTGGTGCGAGGGGTGTGTGTGGTGCGAGGGGTGTGTGTGGTGCGAGGGGTGTGTGTGGTGCGAGGGGTGTGTGTGGTGCGAGGGGTGTGTGTGGTGCGAGGGGTGTGTGTGCGGTGCGAGGGGTGTGTGTGGTGGGAGGGGTGTGTGTGGTGGGAGGGGTGTGTGGTGCGAGGGGTGTGTGCGGTGCGAGGGGTGTGTGCGGTGCGAGGGGGGTGTGCGGTGCGAGGGGGGTGTGCGGTGCGAGGGGGGTGTGCGGTGCGAGGGGTGTGTGTGGTGCGAGGGGTGTGTGTGGTGCGAGGGGTGTGTGTGGTGCGAGGGGTGTGTGTGGTGCGAGGGGTGTGTGGGGTGTGTGTGGTGCGAGGGGTGTGTGTGGTGCGAGGGGTGTGTGGGGTGTGTTGGGAGGGGTGTGTGTGTTGGGAGGGGGGTGTGTGGTGCGAGGGGGGTGTGGTGCGAGGGGTGTGTGTGGTGCGAGGGGTGTGTGGGGTGCGTGTGGTGCGAGGGGTGCGTGTGGTGCGAGGGGTGTGTGTGGTGCGAGGGGTGTGTGTGGTGCGAGGGGTGTGTGTGGTGCGAGGGGTGTGTGTGGTGCGAGGGGTGTGTGTGGTGCGAGGGGTGTGTGTGGTGGGAGGGGTGTGTGTGGTGGGAGGGGTGTGTGGGGTGTGTTGGGAGGGGTGTGTGTGGTGCGAGGGGTGTGTGTGGTGCGAGGGGTGTGTGTGGTGCGAGGGGTGTGTGTGGTGGGAGGGGTGTGTGGTGTGTGTGTGGTGCGAGGGGTGTGTGTGGTGCGAGGGGTGTGTGTGGTGGGAGGGGTGTGTGTGGTGCGAGGGGTGTGTGTGGTGCGAGGGGTGTGTGTGGTGGGAGGGGTGTGTGGGGTGTGTGTGGTGCGAGGGGTGTGTGTGGTGCGAGGGGTGTGTGTGGTGCGAGGGGTGTGTGTGGTGCGAGGGGTGTGTGTGGTGCGAGGGGTGTGTGTGGTGGGAGGGGTGTGTGGTGTGTGTGTGGTGCGAGGGGTGTGTGTGGTGCGAGGGGGGTGTGTGTGGTGCGAGGGGTGTGTGGGGTGCGAGGGGTGTGTGGTGCGAGGGGTGTGTGTGGTGCGAGGGGTGTGTGGGGTGTGTGTGGTGCGAGGGGTGTGTGGGGTGTGTGTGGTGCGAGGGGTGTGTGCGGTGCGAGGGGTGTGTGCGGTGCGAGGGGTGTGTGCGGTGCGAGGGGTGTGTGCGGTGCGAGGGGTGTGTGCGGTGCGAGGGGTGTGTGCGGTGCGAGGGGTGTGTGCGGTGGGAGGGGTGTGTGTGGTGCGAGGGGTGTGTGTGGTGGGAGGGGTGTGCGGTGCGAGGGGTGTGTGTGGTGCGAGGGGTGTGTGGGGTGCGAGGGGTGTGTGTGGTGCGAGGTGTGTGTGTGTGGTGCGAGGGGTGTGTGGGGTGGGAGGGGTGTGTGTGTGTGTGTGTGGTGCGAGGGGTGTGTGGTGTGTGTGTGGTGCGAGGAGTGTGTGTGTGGTGGGAGGGGTGTGTGTGTGTGTGGGAGGGGTGTGTGTGTGGTGCGAGGGGTGTGTGGGGTGGGAGGGGTGTGTGGTGGGAGGGGTGTGTGGGGTGGGAGGGGTGTGTGGTGGGAGGGGTGTGTGGGGTGGGAGGGGTGTGTGGTGGGAGGGGTGTGTGTGGGGTGTGTGGGGTGCGAGGGGTGCGAGGGGTGCGTGTGGTGCGAGGGGTGCGTGTGGTGCGAGGGGTGCGTGTGGTGCGAGGGGTGTGTGTGGTGCGAGGGGTGTGTGTGGTGCGAGGGGTGTGTGTGGTGCGAGGGGTGTGTGTGGTGCGAGGGGTGTGTGTGGTGCGTGGGGTGTGTGTGGTGCGAGGGGTGTGTGGGGTGCGAGGGGTGTGTGTGGTGCGAGGGGTGCGAGGGGTGTGTGGTGCGAGGGGTGTGTGTGGTGCGAGGGGTGTGTGGGGTGTGTGTGGTGCGAGGGGTGTGTGGGGTGTGTTGGGAGGGGTGTGTGTGGTGCGAGGGGTGTGTGTGGTGGGAGGGGTGGGTGTGTTGGGAGGGGTGTGTGTGAGTGTGGTGCGAGGGGTGTGTGCGGTGCGAGGGGTGTGTGCGGTGCGAGGGGTGTGTGCGGTGCGAGGGGTGTGTGCGGTGCGAGGGGTGTGTGCGGTGCGAGGGGTGTGTGCGGTGGGAGGGGTGTGTGCGGTGCGAGGGGTGTGTGCGGTGGGAGGGGTGTGTGGTGTGTGTGTGGTGCGAGGGGTGTGTGTGGTGCGAGGGGTGTGTGGTGCAAGGGGTGTGTGTGGTGGGAGGGGTGTGTGTGGTGGGAGGGGTGTGTGGGGTGTGTTGGGAGGGGTGTGTGTGTTGGGAGGGGTGTGTGGGGTGGGAGGGGTGTGTGGGGTGTGTTGGGAGGGGTGTGTGGGGTGTGTGTGGTGCGAGAGGTGTGTGCGGTGCGAGGGGTGTGTGCGGTGCGAGGGGTGTGTGCGGTGCGAGGGGTGTGTGCGGTGCGAGGGGTGTGTGTGGTGCGAGGGGTGCGAGGGGTGTGTGTGGTGCGAGGGGTGTGTGTGGTGCGAGGGGTGTGTGTGGTGTGTTGGGAGGGGTGTGTGTGGTGCGAGGGGTGTGTGTGGTGCGAGGGGGGTGTGTGGTGCGAGGGGGGTGTGTGGTGCGAGGGGGGTGTGTGGTGCGAGGGGGGTGTGTGGTGCGAGGGGTGTGTGTGGTGCGAGGGGTGTGTGTGGTGGGAGGGGTGCGAGGGGTGTGTGTGGTGGGAGGGGTGTGTGGTGTGTGTGTGGTGTGTGTGTGGTGCGTGTGTGGTGGGAGGGGTGTGTGTGTTGGGAGGGGTGTGTGGGGTGTGTTGGGAGGGGTGTGTGGGGTGCGAGGGCTGTGTGTGGTGCGAGGGGGGTGTGTGGTGAGGGGTGTGTGTGGTGCGAGGGGGGTGTGTGGTGAGGGGTGTGTGTGGTGCGAGGGGTGTGTGTGGTGCGAGGGGGGTGTGTGGTGCGAGGGGGGTGTGTGGTGCGAGGGGGGTGTGCGGTGCGAGGGGTGTGTGCGGTGCGAGGGGTGTGTGCGGTGCGAGGGGTGTGTGCGGTGCGAGGGGTGTGTGCGGTGCGAGGGGTGTGTGCGGTGGGAGGGGTGTGTGCGGTGCGAGGGGTGTGTGCGGTGGGAGGGGTGTGTGGTGTGTGTGTGGTGCGAGGGGTGTGTGTGGTGCGAGGGGTGTGTGTGGTGCGAGGGGTGTGTGGTGCAAGGGGTGTGTGTGGTGGGAGGGGTGTGTGTGGTGGGAGGGGTGTGTGGGGTGTGTTGGGAGGGGTGTGTGTGTTGGGAGGGGTGTGTGGGGTGGGAGGGGTGTGTGGGGTGTGTTGGGAGGGGTGTGTGGGGTGTGTGTGGTGCGAGAGGTGTGTGCGGTGCGAGGGGTGTGTGCGGTGCGAGGGGTGTGTGCGGTGCGAGGGGTGTGTGTGGTGCGAGGGGTGCGAGGGGTGTGTGTGGTGCGAGGGGTGTGTGTGGTGCGAGGGGTGTGTGTGGTGTGTTGGGAGGGGTGTGTGTGGTGCGAGGGGTGTGTGTGGTGTGTTGGGAGGGGTGTGTGTGGTGCGAGGGGGGTGTGTGGTGCGAGGGGGGTGTGTGGTGCGAGGGGGGTGTGTGGTGCGAGGGGTGTGTGTGGTGGGAGGGGTGTGTGTGTTGGGAGGGGTGTGTGTGGTGCGAGGGGTGTGTGTGGTGCGAGGGGTGTGTGTGGTGCGAGGGGTGTGTGTGGTGCGAGGGGTGTGTGTGGTGCGAGGGGTGTGTGTGGTGCGAGGGGTGTGTGTGCGGTGCGAGGGGTGTGTGTGGTGGGAGGGGTGTGTGTGGTGGGAGGGGTGTGTGGTGCGAGGGGTGTGTGCGGTGCGAGGGGTGTGTGCGGTGCGAGGGGGGTGTGCGGTGCGAGGGGGGTGTGCGGTGCGAGGGGGGTGTGCGGTGCGAGGGGTGTGTGTGGTGCGAGGGGTGTGTGTGGTGCGAGGGGTGTGTGTGGTGTGTGTGTGGTGCGAGGTGTGTGTGTGGTGTGTTGGGAGGGGTGTGTGTGTGTGTGTGTGGTGGGAGGGGTGTGTGTGGTGCGAGGGGTGTGTGTGGTGCGAGGGGTGTGTGTGGTGCGAGGGGTGTGTGTGGTGTGGTGCGAGGGGTGTGTGTGGTGTGGTGCGAGGGGTGTGTGGTGGGAGGGGTGTGTGGTGCGAGGGGTGTGTGTGGTGCGAGGGGTGTGTGTGTGTGTGGTGCGAGGGGTGTGTGTGGTGCGAGGGGTGTGTGTGGTGCGAGGGGTGTGTGGTGTGTGTGTGGTGCGAGGGGTGGGTGTGGTGCGAGGGGTGTGTGTGGTGGGAGGGGTGTGTGGTGCGAGGGGTGTGTGCGGTGCGAGGGGTGTGTGCGGTGCGAGGGGGGTGTGCGGTGCGAGGGGGGTGTGCGGTGCGAGGGGGGTGTGCGGTGCGAGGGGTGTGTGTGGTGCGAGGGGTGTGTGTGGTGCGAGGGGTGTGTGTGGTGTGTGTGTGGTGCGAGGTGTGTGTGTGGTGTGTTGGGAGGGGTGTGTGTGTGTGTGTGTGGTGGGAGGGGTGTGTGTGGTGCGAGGGGGGTGTGTGGTGCGAGGGGGGTGTGTGGTGCGAGGGGGGTGTGTGGTGCGAGGGGTGTGTGTGGTGCGAGGGGTGTGTGTGGTGCGAGGGGTGTGTGTGGTGGGAGGGGTGCGAGGGGTGTGTGTGGTGGGAGGGGTGTGTGGTGTGTGTGTGGTGTGTGTGTGGTGCGTGTGTGGTGGGAGGGGTGTGTGTGTTGGGAGGGGTGTGTGGGGTGTGTTGGGAGGGGTGTGTGGGGTGCGAGGGCTGTGTGTGGTGCGAGGGGGTGTGTGGTGAGGGGTGTGTGTGGTGCGAGGGGTGTGTGTGGTGGGAGGGGTGTGTGGGGTGGGAGGGGTGTGTGTGGTGCGAGGGGTGTGTGGGGTGTGTGTGGTGCGAGGGGTGTGTGGGGTGTGTTGGGAGGGGTGTGTGTGGTGCGAGGGGTGTGTGTGGTGGGAGGGGTGTGTGGTGGGAGGGGTGTGTGGTGGGAGGGGTGTGTGGTGGGAGGGGTGTGTGTGGTGGGAGGGGTGTGTGTGGTGGGAGGGGTGTGTGGTGCGAGGGGTGTGTGTGGTGGGAGGGGTGTGTGTGTGGTGGGAGGGGTGTGTGGGGTGCGAGGGGTGTGTGGTGCGAGGGGTGTGTGGTGCGAGGGGTGTGTGGGGTGGGAGGGGTGTGTGTGGTGCGAGAGGGGTGTGTGGTGCGAGGGGTGTGTGTGGTGGGAGGGGTGTGTGTGGTGCGAGGGGGGTGTGTGGTGGGAGGGGTGTGTGCGGTGCGAGAGGTGTGTGGGGTGTGGTGGGAGGGGTGTGTGGGGTGTGGTGGGAGGGGTGTGTGGGGTGTGGTGGGAGGGGTGTGTGGGGTGTGGTGGGAGGGGTGTGTGTGGTGCGAGGGGTGTGTGTGGTGCGAGGGGTGTGTGTGGTGCGAGGGGTGTGTGTGGTGCGAGGGGTGTGTGTGGTGGGAGGGGTGTGTGTGGTGGGAGGGGTGTGTGTGGTGGGAGGGGTGTGTGGGGTGTGGGAGGGGTGTGTGGGGTGTGGGAGGGGTGTGTGGGGTGTGTGTGGTGCGAGGGGGGTGTGTGTGTGGTGCGTGTGTGGTGGGAGGGGTGTGTGTGGTGGGAGGGGTGTGTGGGGTGCGAGGGGTGTGTGGGGTGGGAGGGGTGTGTGTGGTGCGAGGGGTGTGTGTGGTGCGAGGGGTGTGTGTGGTGGGAGGGGTGTGTGTGTGGTGCGAGGGGTGTGTGTGGTGGGAGGGGTGTGTGTGGTGGGAGGGGTGTGTGGTGTGTGTGTGGTGCGAGGGGTGTGTGTGGTGCGAGGGGTGTGTGTGGTGCGAGGGGTGTGTGTGGTGCGAGGGGTGTGTGGTGCGAGGGGTGTGTGGGGTGTGTGTGGTGCGAGGGGTGTGTGGTGCAAGGGGTGTGTGTGGTGCGAGGGGTGTGTGGGGTGTGTGTGGTGCGAGGGGTGTGTGGGGTGTGTGTGGTGCGAGGGGTGTGTGGGGTGTGTGTGGTGCGAGGGGTGTGTGGGGTGTGTGTGGTGCGAGGGGTGTGTGGTGCGAGGGGTGTGTGGGGTGCGAGGGGTGCGAGGGGTGTGTGTGGTGCGAGGGGTGTGTGTGGTGCGAGGGGTGTGTGTGGTGCGAGGGGTGTGTGTGGTGCGAGGGGTGTGTGTGGTGGGAGGGGTGTGTGTGGTGCGAGGGGTGTGTGTGGTGTGTTGGGAGGGGTGTGTGTGGTGCGAGGGGTGTGTGTGTGTGGTGGGAGGGGTGTGTGTGGTGCGAGGGGTGTGTGTGGTGCGAGGGGGGTGTGTGGTGGGAGGGGTGTGTGCGGTGAGGGGTATGTGTGGTGGGAGGGGTGTGTGGTGGGAGGGGTGTGTGGTGGGAGGGGTGTGTGTGGTGGGAGGGGTGTGTGTGGTGGGAGGGGTGTGTGTGGTGGGAGGGGTGTGTGGGGTGTGGGAGGGGTGTGTGGGGTGTGGGAGGGGTGTGTGGGGTGTGTGTGGTGCGAGGGGGGTGTGTGTGTGGTGCGTGTGTGGTGGGAGGGGTGTGTGTGGTGGGAGGGGTGTGTGGGGTGCGAGGGGTGTGTGGGGTGGGAGGGGTGTGTGTGGTGCGAGGGGTGTGTGTGGTGCGAGGGGTGTGTGTGGTGGGAGGGGTGTGTGTGTGGTGCGAGGGGTGTGTGTGGTGGGAGGGGTGTGTGTGGTGGGAGGGGTGTGTGGTGTGTGTGTGGTGCGAGGGGTGTGTGTGGTGCGAGGGGTGTGTGTGGTGCGAGGGGTGTGTGTGGTGCGAGGGGTGTGTGTGGTGCGAGGGGTGTGTGGTGCGAGGGGTGTGTGGGGTGTGTGTGGTGCGAGGGGTGTGTGGTGCAAGGGGTGTGTGTGGTGCGAGGGGTGTGTGGGGTGTGTGTGGTGCGAGGGGTGTGTGGGGTGTGTGTGGTGCGAGGGGTGTGTGGGGTGTGTGTGGTGCGAGGGGTGTGTGGGGTGTGTGTGGTGCGAGGGGTGTGTGGTGCGAGGGGTGTGTGGGGTGCGAGGGGTGCGAGGGGTGTGTGTGGTGCGAGGGGTGTGTGGGGTGCGAGGGGTGTGTGTGGTGCGAGGGGTGTGTGTGGTGCGAGGGGTGTGTGTGGTGGGAGGGGTGTGTGTGGTGCGAGGGGTGTGTGTGGTGTGTTGGGAGGGGTGTGTGTGGTGCGAGGGGTGTGTGTGTGTGGTGGGAGGGGTGTGTGTGGTGCGAGGGGTGTGTGTGGTGCGAGGGGGGTGTGTGGTGGGAGGGGTGTGTGCGGTGGGAGGGGTGTGTGGGGTGTGTGTGGTGCGAGGGGTGTGTGTGGTGCGAGGGGTGTGTGTGGTGCGAGGGGTGTGTGTGGTGCGAGGGGTGTGTGTGGTGCGAGGGGTGTGTGTGGTGCGAGGGGTGTGTGTGGTGCGAGGGGTGTGTGTGGTGCGAGGGGTGTGTGGTGCAAGGGGTGTGTGTGGTGGGAGGGGTGTGTGTGGTGGGAGGGGTGTGTGGGGTGTGTTGGGAGGGGTGTGTGTGTTGGGAGGGGTGTGTGGGGTGGGAGGGGTGTGTGTGGTGCGAGGGGTGTGTGTGGTGCGAGGGGTGTGTGTGGTGCGAGGGGTGTGTGTGGTGCGAGGGGTGTGTGTGGTGGGAGGGGTGTGTGTGGTGCGAGGGGTGTGTGTGGTGCGAGGGGTGTGTGTGGTGCGAGGGGTGTGTGTGGTGCGAGGGGTGTGTGTGGTGCGAGGGGTGTGTGGGGTGCGAGGGGTGTGTGGGGTGTGTGTGGTGCGAGGGGTGTGTGGGGTGCGAGGGGTGTGTGGTGTGTGTGTGGTGCGCGGGGTGTGTGGGGTGTGCGTGGTGCGAGGGGGGTGTGTGGTGGGAGGGGTGTGTGGTGCGAGGGGTGTGTGTGGTGCGAGGGGTGTGTGGGGTGGGAGGGGTGTGTGTGTGGTGCGAGGGGTGTGTGTGGTGCGAGGGGTGTGTGTGGTGCGAGGGGTGTGTGTGGTGCGAGGGGTGTGTGTGGTGCGAGGGGTGTGTGTGTTGGGAGGGGTGTGTGTCGTGCGAGGGGGGTGTGTGGTGCGAGGGGGGTGTGTGGTGAGGGGTGTGTGTGGTGCGAGGGGGGTGTGTGGTGTGTGGTGTGTGTGGTGCGAGGGGTGTGTGTGGTGGGAGGGGCGTGTGGTGTGGTGCGAGGGGTGTGTGGTGTGTGTGTGGTGCGAGGGGTGTGTGTGGTGGGAGGGGTGTGTGTGGTGGGAGGGGTGTGTGGTGTGTGTGTGGTGCGAGGGGTGTGTGGTGTGTGTGTGGTGGGAGGGGTGTGTGTGGTGCGAGGGGTGTGTGGGGTGTGTGTGGTGCGGTGGGAGGGGTGTGTGTGTGTGTGTGGTGCGAGGGGTGTGTGTGTGTGTGGTGGGAGGGGTGTGTGGTGTGTGTGTGGTGGGAGGGGTGTGTGGGGTGTGTGGGGTGTGGTGGGAGGGGTGTGTGTGGTGGGAGGTGTGTGTGTGTGGTGCGAGGGGTGTGTGTGGTGCGAGGGGTGTGTGTGGTGCGAGGGGTGTGTGTGGTGCGAGGGGGGTGTGTGGTGCGAGGGGTGTGTGTGGTGGGAGGGGTGTGTGTGGTGTGTTGGGAGGGGTGTGTGTGGTGCGAGGGGTGTGTGTGTGTGGTGGGAGGGGTGTGCGTGGTGCGAGGGGTGTGTGTGGTGCGAGGGGGGTGTGTGGTGCGAGGGGGGTGTGTGGTGCGAGGGGGGTGTGTGGTGCGAGGGGGGTGTGTGGTGCGAGGGGGGTGTGTGGTGCGAGGGGGGTGTGTGGTGCGAGGGGTGTGTGCGGTGGGAGGGGTGTGTGCGGTGGGAGGGGTGTGTGCGGTGCGAGGGGTGTGTGGGGTGCGAGGGGTGTGTGGGGTGGGAGGGGTGTGTGGGGTGGGAGGGGTGTGTGGGGTGGGAGGGGTGTGTGGGGTGGGAGGGGTGTGTGGGGTGCGAGGGGTGTGTGGGGTGGGAGGGGTGTGTGGGGTGCGAGGGGTGTGTGGGGTGGGAGGGGTGTGTGTGGTGCGAGGGGTGTGTGTGGTGCGAGGGGTGTGTGTGGTGGGAGGGGTGTGTGTGTGGTGCGAGGGGTGTGTGTGGTGGGAGGGGTGTGTGTGGTGGGAGGGGTGTGTGGTGTGTGTGTGGTGCGAGGGGTGTGTGTGGTGCGAGGGGTGCGAGGGGTGTGTGTGGTGCGAGGGGTGTGTGTGGTGGGAGGGGTGTGTGGTGTGTGTGTGGTGCGAGGGGTGTGTGTGGTGCGAGGGGTGTGTGTGGTGCGAGGGGTGTGTGTGGTGCGAGGGGTGTGTGGTGCGAGGGGTGTGTGGGGTGTGTGTGGTGCGAGGGGTGTGTGGGGTGTGTTGGGAGGGGTGTGTGTGGTGCGAGGGGTGTGTGTGGTGGGAGGGGTGGGTGTGTTGGGAGGGGTGTGTGTGAGTGTGGTGCGAGGGGTGTGTGCGGTGCGAGGGGTGTGTGCGGTGCGAGGGGTGTGTGCGGTGCGAGGGGTGTGTGCGGTGCGAGGGGTGTGTGCGGTGGGAGGGGTGTGTGCGGTGGGAGGGGTGTGTGTGTGTGTGGTGCGAGGGGTGTGTGTGGTGTGTGTGGTGCGAGGGGTGTGTGTGGTGGGAGGGGTGTGTGTGGTGGGAGGGGTGTGTGTGTTGCGAGGGGTGTGTGTGGTGCGAGGGGTGTGTGGTGCGAGGGGGGTGTGTGGTGCGAGGGGTGTGTGGGGTGGGAGGGGTGTGTGTGGTGCGAGGGGTGTGTGTGGTGCGAGGGGTGTGTGTGGTGCGAGGGGTGTGTGTGGTGCGAGGGGTGTGTGTGGTGCGAGGGGTGTGTGTGGTGGGAGGGGTGTGTGTGGTGCGAGGGGTGTGTGTGGGGTGTGTGTGGTGCGAGGGGTGTGTGTGGTGCGAGGGGTGTGTGGGGTGTGTGTGGTGCGAGGGGTGTGTGGGGTGCGAGGGGTGTGTGTGGTGCGAGGGGTGTGTGGTGTGTGTGTGGTGCGCGGGGTGTGTGGGGTGTGTGTGGTGCGAGGGGTGTGTGTGGTGCGAGGGGTGTGTGTGGTGCGAGGGGTGTGTGTGTTGGGAGGGGTGTGTGTGGTGCGAGGGGTGTGTGGTGCGAGGGGTGTGTGGGGTGGGAGGGGTGTGTGTGGTGCGAGGGGTGTGTGTGCAGTGGGAGGGGTGTGTGTGCAGTGGGAGGGGTGTGGTGTGTGTGTGGTGGGAGGGGTGTGTGTGTGTGTGTGTGTGGTGCGAGGGGTGTGTGTGGTGCGAGGGGGGTGTGTGGTGGGAGGGGTGTGTGTGGTGTGTGTGGTGCGAGGGGGGTGTGTGGTGGGAGGGGTGTGTGGTGCGAGGGGTGTGTGTGGTGGGAGGGGTGTGTGTGTGGTGGGAGGGGTGTGTGTGGTGCGAGGGGTGTGTGTGGTGCGAGGGGTGTGTGTGCGGTGCGAGGGGTGTGTGTGGTGCGAGGGGGGTGTGTGGTGAGGGGTGTGTGTGGTGCGAGGGGTGTGTGTGGTGGGAGGGGTGTGTGTGGTGGGAGGGGTGTGTGTGGTGGGAGGGGTGTGTGTGGTGCGAGGGGTGTGTGTGGTGCGAGGGGTGTGTGTGGTGCGAGGGGTGTGTGTGGTGCGAGGGGTGTGTGTGGTGGGAGGGGTGTGTGGTGTGTGTGTGGTGCGAGGGGTGTGTGTGGTGCGAGGGGTGTGTGTGGTGCGAGGGGTGTGTGTGGTGCGAGGGGTGTGTGTGGTGGGAGGGGTGTGTGTGGTGCGAGGGGTGTGTGTGGTGCGAGGGGTGTGTGTGGTGCGAGGGGTGTGTGTGGTGGGAGGGGTGTGTGTGGTGGGAGGGGTGTGTGGGGTGTGTGTGGTGCGAGGGGTGTGTGTGGTGCGAGGGGTGTGTGTGGTGCGAGGGGTGTGTGCGGTGCGAGGGGTGTGTGCGGTGCGAGGGGTGTGTGCGGTGCGAGGGGGGTGTGCGGTGCGAGGGGGGTGTGCGGTGCGAGGGGGGTGTGCGGTGCGAGGGGGGTGTGCGGTGCGAGGGGGGTGTGCGGGGTGTGAGGGGTGTGTGTGGTGTGTGGGGTGCGAGGGGTGTGTGTGGTGGGAGGGGTGTGTGGTGCGTGTGTGGTGGGAGGGGCGTGTGTGGTGGGAGGGGTGTGTGGTGTGTGTGTGGTGCGAGGGGTGTGTGTGGTGGGAGGGGGGTGTGTGGTGCGAGGGGGGTGTGTGGTGAGGGGTGTGTGTGGTGCGAGGGGGGTGTGTGGTGCGAGGGGTGTGAGGGGTGTGTGGGGTGCGAGGGGTGTGTGTGGTGGGAGGGGTGTGTGGTGTGTGTGTGGTGCGTGTGTGGTGGGAGGGGTGTGTGTGGTGGGAGGGGTGTGTGTGGTGGGAGGGGTGTGTGGGGTGTGTGTGGTGGGAGGGGTGTGTGGTGTGTGTGTGGTGCGAGGGGTGTGTGTGGTGGGAGGGGGGTGTGTGGTGCGAGGGGGGTGTGTGGTGAGGGGTGTGTGTGGTGCGAGGGGTGTGTGTGGTGCGAGGGGTGTGTGTGTGTGTGTGGTGCGAGGGGTGTGTGTGGTGGGAGGGGTGTGTGGTGTGTGTGTGGTGTGTGTGTGGTGCGAGGGGTGTGTGTGGTGCGAGGGGTGTGTGTGGTGTGTGTGTGGTGCGAGGGGTGTGTGTGGTGCGAGGGGTGTGTGTGGTGCGAGGGGTGTGTGTGTGTGTGTGTGGTGCGAGGTGTGTGTGTGGTGTGTTGGGAGGGGTGTGTGTGTGTGTGTGTGGTGGGAGGGGTGTGTGTGGTGCGAGGGGTGTGTGTGGTGCGAGGGGTGTGTGTGGTGTGGTGCGAGGGGTGTGTGTGGTGTGGTGCGAGGGGTGTGTGGTGGGAGGGGTGTGTGGTGCGAGGGGTGTGTGTGGTGCGAGGGGTGTGTGGGGTGCGAGGGGTGTGTGGGGTGTGTGTGGTGCGAGGGGTGTGTGGGGTGCGAGGGGTGTGTGGTGTGTGTGTGGTGCGCGGGGTGTGTGGGGTGTGTGTGGTGCGAGGGGTGTGTGGGGTGTGTGTGGTGCGAGGGGTGTGTGTGGTGGGAGGGGTGTGTGGGGTGTGTGTGGTGCGAGGGGTGTGTGTGGTGCGAGGGGTGTGTGTGGTGCGAGGGGTGTGTGTGGTGCGAGGGGTGTGTGTGCGGTGCGAGGGGTGTGTGTGGTGGGAGGGATGTGTGTGGTGGGAGGGGTGTGTGGTGTGTGTGTGTGGTGCGCGGGGTGTGTGGGGTGTGTGTGGTGCGAGGGGTGTGTGTGGTGCGAGGGGGGTGTGTGGTGCGAGGGGGGTGTGTGGTGCGAGGAGTGTGTGGGGTGCGAGGGGTGTGTGTGGTGCGAGGGGTGTGTGTGGTGCGAGGGGTGTGTGGGGTGTGTGTGGTGCGAGGGGTGTGTGTGGTGCGAGGGGTGTGTGTGGTGCGAGGGGTGTGTGTGGTGCGAGGGGTGTGTGTGGTGCGAGGGGTGTGTGTGGTGCGAGGGGTGTGTGTGGTGCGAGGGGTGTGTGTGGTGCGAGGGGTGTGTGTGGTGGGAGGTGTGTGTGTGGTGCGAGGGGTGTGTGTGGTGCGAGGGGTGTGTGTGGTGCGAGGGGTGTGTGTGGTGCGAGGGGTGTGTGTGGTGCGAGGGGTGTGTGTGGTGTGTGTGTGGTGCGAGGGGTGTGTGTGGTGTGTGTGGTGCGAGGGGTGTGTGTGGTGGGAGGGGTGTGTGTGGTGGGAGGGGTGTGTGTGGTGGGAGGGGTGTGTGTGGTGGGAGGGGTGTGTGTGTGGTGGGAGGGGTGTGTGGGGTGTGTTGGGAGGGGGGTGTGTGGTGCGAGGGGGGTGTGGTGCGAGGGGTGTGTGTGGTGCGAGGGGTGTGTGGGGTGCGTGTGGTGCGAGGGGTGTGTGTGGTGCGAGGGGTGTGTGTGGTGCGAGGGGTGTGTGTGGTGCGAGGGGTGTGTGTGGTGCGAGGGGTGTGTGTGGTGCGAGGGGTGTGTGTGGTGCGAGGGGTGTGTGTGGTGGGAGGGGTGTGTGTGGTGGGAGGGGTGTGTGTGGTGCGAGGGGTGTGTGTGGTGCGAGGGGTGTGTGTGGTGCGAGGGGTGTGTGTGGTGCGAGGGGTGTGTGTGGTGCGAGGGGTGTGTGTGGTGCGTGGGGTGTGTGTGGTGCGAGGGGTGTGTGTGGTGCGAGGGGTGTGTGGGGTGCGAGGGGTGTGTGTGGTGCGAGGGGTGTGTGTGGTGGGAGGGGTGTGTGTGGTGCGAGGGGTGCGAGGGGTGTGTGGTGCGAGGGGTGTGTGTGGTGCGAGGGGTGTGTGGGGTGTGTGTGGTGCGAGGGGTGTGTGGGGTGTGTGTGGTGCGAGGGGTGTGTGCGGTGCGAGGGGTGTGTGCGGTGCGAGGGGTGTGTGCGGTGCGAGGGGTGTGTGCGGTGCGAGGGGTGTGTGCGGTGCGAGGGGTGTGTGCGGTGGGAGGGGTGTGTGCGGTGCGAGGGGTGTGTGCGGTGGGAGGGGTGTGTGGGGTGCGAGGGGTGTGTGTGGTGGGAGGGGTGTGTGGGGTGGGAGGGGTGTGTGTGTGTGGTGCGAGGGGTGTGTGGTGCGAGGGGTGTGTGTGGTGCGAGGTGTGTGTGTGTGGTGCGAGGGGTGTGTGGGGTGGGAGGGGTGTGTGTGTGTGTGTGTGGTGCGAGGGGTGTGTGGTGTGTGTGTGGTGCGAGGAGTGTGTGTGTGGTGGGAGGGGGGTGTGTGTGTGTGGGAGGGGTGTGTGTGTGGTGCGAGGGGTGTGTGGGGTGGGAGGGGTGTGTGGTGGGAGGGGTGTGTGGGGTGGGAGGGGTGTGTGGTGGGAGGGGTGTGTGGGGTGGGAGGGGTGTGTGGTGGGAGGGGTGTGTGTGGGGTGTGTGGGGTGCGAGGGGTGCGAGGGGTGCGTGTGGTGCGAGGGGTGCGTGTGGTGCGAGGGGTGCGTGTGGTGCGAGGGGTGCGTGTGGTGCGAGGGGTGCGTGTGGTGCGAGGGGTGCGTGTGGTGCGAGGGGTGCGTGTGGTGCGAGGGGTGTGTGTGGTGCGTGGGGTGTGTGGGGTGCGAGGGGTGTGTGGGGTGCGAGGGGTGTGTGTGGTGCGAGGGGTGTGTGGTGCGAGGGGTGTGTGTGGTGCGAGGGGTGTGTGGGGTGTGTGTGGTGCGAGGGGTGTGTGGGGTGTGTTGGGAGGGGTGTGTGTGGTGCGAGGGGTGTGTGTGGTGGGAGGGGTGGGTGTGTTGGGAGGGGTGTGTGTGAGTGTGGTGCGAGGGGTGTGTGCGGTGCGAGGGGTGTGTGCGGTGCGAGGGGTGTGTGCGGTGCGAGGGGTGTGTGCGGTGCGAGGGGTGTGTGCGGTGGGAGGGGTGTGTGCGGTGCGAGGGGTGTGTGCGGTGCGAGGGGTGTGTGCGGTGCGAGGGGTGTGTGCGGTGCGAGGGGTGTGTGCGGTGCGAGGGGTGTGTGCGGTGCGAGGGGTGTGTGCGGTGCGAGGGGTGTGTGCGGTGCGAGGGGTGTGTGCGGTGCGAGGGGTGTGTGCGGTGCGAGGGGTGTGTGTGTGTGGTGCGAGGGGTGTGTGTGGTGCGAGGGGTGTGTGTGTGTGGTGTGTGTGTGGTGGGAGGGGTGTGTGTGGTGCGAGGGGTGTGCAGTGGGAGGGGTGTGTGTGCAGTGGGAGGGGTGTGGTGTGTGTGTGGTGGGAGGGGTGTGTGTGGTGGGAGGGGTGTGTGTGGTGGGAGGGGTGTGTGTGGTGCGAGGGGTGTGTGTGTGGTGGGAGGGGTGTGTGTGGTGCGAGGGGTGTGTGTGGTGGGAGGGGTGTGTGGGGTGGTGTGGTGTGTTGGGAGGGGTGTGTGTGGTGCGAGGGGTGTGTGTGGTGGGAGGGGTGTGTGTGGTGAGGGGTATGTGTGGTGGGAGGGGTGTGTGGTGGGAGGGGTGTGTGGTGGGAGGGGTGTGTGTGGTGGGAGGGGTGTGTGTGGTGGGAGGGGTGTGTGTGGTGGGAGGGGTGTGTGTGGTGGGAGGGGTGTGTGTGCAGTGGGAGGGGTGTGGTGTGTGTGTGGTGGGAGGGGTGTGTGTGGTGGGAGGGGTGTGTGTGGTGGGAGGGGTGTGTGTGGTGGGAGGGGTGTGTGTGGTGGGAGGGGTGTGTGTGTGGTGGGAGGGGTGTGTGTGGTGGGAGGGGTGTGTGTGGTGGGAGGGGTGTGTGTGGTGCGAGGGGTGTGCAGTGGGAGGGGTGTGTGTGCAGTGGGAGGGGTGTGGTGTGTGTGTGGTGGGAGGGGTGTGTGTGGTGGGAGGGGTGTGTGTGGTGGGAGGGGTGTGTGTGTGGTGGGAGGGGTGTGTGTGTGTTGGGAGGGGTGTGTGTGGTGCGAGGGGTGTGTGTGGTGGGAGGGGTGTGTGTGGTGAGGGGTATGTGTGGTGGGAGGGGTGTGTGGTGGGAGGGGTGTGTGTGGTGGGAGGGGTGTGTGTGGTGGGAGGGGTGTGTGGTGTGGTGGGAGGGGTGTGTGTGTGTGTGGTGCGAGGGGTGTGTGTGGTGTGTGTGGGGTGGGAGGGGTGTGAGGGGTGGTGTGTGTGTGGTGGGAGGGGTGTGTGTGGTGCGAGGGGTGTGTGTGGTGGGAGGGGTGTGTGGTGGGAGGGGTGTGTGGTGCAAGGGGTGTGTGTGGTGCGAGGGGTGTGTGTGGTGCGAGGGGGTGTGTGTGGTGCGAGGGGGGTGTGTGGTGCGAGGGGGGTGTGTGGTGAGGGGTGTGTGTGGTGGGAGGGGTGTGTGTGGTGGGAGGGGTGTGTGCAGTGGGAGGGGTGTGTGCGGTGGGAGGGGTGTGTGCGGTGCGAGGGGTGTGTGGGGTGTGTGTGGTGCGAGGGGTGTGTGGTGCAAGGGGTGTGTGTGGTGCGAGGGGTGTGTGTGGTGCGAGGGGTGTGTGTGGTGGGAGGGGTGTGTGTGGTGGGAGGGGTGTGTGTGGTGCGAGGGGTGTGTGTGGTGCGAGGGGTGTGTGTGGTGGGAGGGGTGTGTGTGTGGTGCGAGGGGTGTGTGTGGTGCGAGGGGGGTGTGTGGTGGGAGGGGTGTGTGCGGTGCGAGAGGTGTGTGTGGTGTGTGTGGTGCGAGGGGGGTGTGTGGTGCGAGGGGGGTGTGTGGTGAGGGGTGTGTGTGGTGCGAGGGGTGTGTGTGGTGCGAGGGGTGTGTGTGGTGCGAGGGGTGTGTGTGGTGGGAGGGGTGTGTGTGGTGGGAGGGGTGTGTGCGGTGCGAGAGGTGTGTGTGGTGTGTGTGGTGCGAGGGGGGTGTGTGGTGCGAGGGGTGTGTGTGCAGTGGGAGGGGTGTGGTGTGTGTGTGGTGGGAGGGGTGTGTGTGGTGGGAGGGGTGTGTGTGGTGCGAGGGGTGTGTGTGGTGGGAGGGGTGTGTGTGGTGAGGGGTATGTGTGGTGGGAGGGGTGTGTGGTGGGAGGGGTGTGTGTGGTGGGAGGGGTGTGTGTGGTGCGAGGGGTGTGTGTGGTGCGAGGGGTGTGTGTGGTGCGAGGGGTGTGTGTGGTGCGAGGGGTGTGTGTGGTGCGAGGGGTGTGTGTGGTGCGAGGGGTGTGTGTGGTGCGAGGGGTGTGTGTGGTGCGAGGGGTGTGTGTGGTGCGGGGTGTGTGTGGTGCGAGGGGTGTGTGTGGTGCGAGGGGTGTGTGTGGTGCGAGGGGGGTGTGTGGTGCGAGGGGGGTGTGTGGTGAGGGGTGTGTGTGGTGCGAGGGGTGTGTGTGGTGCGAGGGGGGTGTGTGGTGTGTGTGGTGCGAGGGGTGTGTGTGGGGTGGGAGGGGTGTGAGCGGTGGGAGGGGTGTGTGCGGTGCGAGGGGTGTGTGTGGTGCGAGGGGGGTGTGTGGTGAGGGGGGTGTGTGGTGAGGGGTGTGTGTGGTGGGAGGGGTGTGTGTGGTGGGAGGGGTGTGTGTGGTGCGAGGGGTGTGTGTGGTGCGAGGGGTGTGTGTGGTGCGAGGGGTGCGAGGGGTGTGTGTGGTGCGAGGGGTGTGAGGGGTGTGTGTGGTGCGAGGGGTGTGTGTGGTGCGAGGGGTGTGTGTGGTGGGAGGGGTGTGTGGGGTGTGGGAGGGGTGTGTGGGGTGTGGGAGGGGTGTGTGGGGTGTGTGGTGCGAGGGGGGTGTGTGGTGGGAGGGGTGTGTGTGTGTGGTGCGAGGGGTGTGTGTGGTGCGAGGGGTGTGTGTGGTGGGAGGGGTGTGTGTGGTGGGAGGGGTGTGTGGGGTGTGGGAGGGGTGTGTGGGGTGTGGGAGGGGTGTGTGGGGTGTGGGAGGGGTGTGTGGGGTGTGGGAGGGGTGTGTGGGGTGTGTGTGGTGCGAGGGGGGTGTGTGGTGCGAGGGGTGTGTGTGGTGGGAGGGGTGTGTGGGGTGTGGGAGGGGTGTGTGGGGTGTGTGTGGTGCGAGGGGGGTGTGTGGTGGGAGGGGTGTGTGTGTGTGGTGGGAGGGGTGTGTGTGGTGGGAGGGGTGTGTGTGGTGCGAGGTGTGTGTGTGTGGTGCGAGGGGTGTGTGTGGTGCGAGGGGTGTGTGTGGTGCGAGGGGTGTGTGTGGTGCGAGGGGTGTGTGTGGTGCGAGGGGTGTGTGTGGTGCGAGGGGTGTGTGTGGTGGGAGGGGTGTGTGTGGTGCAAGGGGTGTGTGTGGTGCGAGGGGTGTGTGGGGTGCGAGGGGTGTGTGGTGGGAGGTGTGTGTGTGTGGTGCGAGGGGTGTGTGTGTGTGTGGTGCGAGGGGTGTGTGTGGTGCGAGGGGTGTGTGTGGTGCGAGGGGTGTGTGTGGTGCGAGGGGTGTGTGTGGTGCGAGGGGTGTGTGTGGTGCGAGGGGTGTGTGTGGTGCGAGGGTGTGTGTGGTGCGAGGGGTGTGTGTGGTGCGAGGGGTGTGTGTGGTGCGAGGGGGGTGTGTGGTGCGAGGGGGGTGTGTGGTGAGGGGGGTGTGAGGGGTGTGTGTGGTGCGAGGGGTGTGTGTGGTGCGAGGGGTGTGTGTGGTGCGAGGGGTGTGTGTGGTGCGAGGGGTGTGTGTGGTGCGAGGGGTGTGTGTGGTGCGAGGGGGGTGTGTGGTGCGAGGGGGGTGTGTGGTGCGAGGGGTGTGAGGGGTGTGTGGGGTGCGAGGGGTGTGTGTGGTGGGAGGGGTGTGTGGTGTGTGTGTGGTGCGTGTGTGGTGGGAGGGGTGTGTGTGGTGGGAGGGGTGTGTGGGGTGTGTGTGGTGGGAGGGGTGTGTGGGGTGTGTGTGGTGGGAGGGGTGTGTGGGGTGTGTGTGGTGGGAGGGGTGTGTGTGGTGTGTGTGTGGTGCGAGGGGTGTGTGTGGTGGGAGGGGGGTGTGTGGTGCGAGGGGGGTGTGTGGTGAGGGGTGTGTGTGGTGCGAGGGGTGTGTGTGGTGGGAGGGGTGTGTGTGGTGCGAGGGTGTGTGTGTGTGTGTGGTGCGAGGGGTGTGTGTGGTGGGAGGGGTGTGTGTGGTGCGAGGGGTGTGTGTGGTGGGAGGGGTGTGTGTGGTGGGAGGGGTGTGTGTGGTGCGAGGGGTGTGTGTGGTGCGAGGGGTGTGTGTGGTGCGAGGGGTGTGTGTGGTGCGAGGGGTGTGTGTGGTGCGAGGGGTGTGTGTGGTGGGAGGGGTGTGTGGTGTGTGTGTGGTGCGAGGGGTGTGTGTGGTGCGAGGGGTGTGTGTGGTGGGAGGGGTGTGTGTGGTGCGAGGGGTGTGTGTGGTGCGAGGGGTGTGTGTGGTGGGAGGGGTGTGTGGGGTGTGTGTGGTGCGAGGGGTGTGTGTGGTGCGAGGGGTGTGTGTGGTGCGAGGGGTGTGTGTGGTGCGAGGGGTGTGTGTGGTGCGAGGGGTGTGTGTGGTGCGAGGGGTGTGTGTGCGGTGCGAGGGGTGTGTGTGGTGGGAGGGGTGTGTGTGGTGGGAGGGGTGTGTGGTGCGAGGGGTGTGTGCGGTGCGAGGGGTGTGTGCGGTGCGAGGGGGGTGTGCGGTGCGAGGGGGGTGTGCGGTGCGAGGGGGGTGTGCGGTGCGAGGGGTGTGTGTGGTGCGAGGGGTGTGTGTGGTGCGAGGGGTGTGTGTGGTGTGTGTGTGGTGCGAGGGGTGTGTGTGGTGCGAGGGGTGTGTGTGGTGCGAGGGGTGTGTGTGTGGTGTGTGTGGTGCGAGGTGTGTGTGTGGTGTGTTGGGAGGGGTGTGTGTGTGTGTGTGTGGTGGGAGGGGTGTGTGTGGTGCGAGGGGTGTGTGTGGTGCGAGGGGTGTGTGTGGTGCGAGGGGTGTGTGTGGTGTGGTGCGAGGGGTGTGTGTGGTGTGGTGCGAGGGGTGTGTGGTGGGAGGGGTGTGTGGTGCGAGGGGTGTGTGTGGTGCGAGGGGTGTGTGTGTGTGTGGTGCGAGGGGTGTGTGTGGTGCGAGGGGTGTGTGTGGTGCGAGGGGTGTGTGGTGTGTGTGTGGTGCGAGGGGTGGGTGTGGTGCGAGGGGTGTGTGTGGTGCGAGGGGTGTGTGGGGTGCGAGGGGTGTGTGGGGTGTGTGTGGTGCGAGGGGTGTGTGGGGTGCGAGGGGTGTGTGGTGTGTGTGTGGTGCGCGGGGTGTGTGGGGTGTGCGTGGTGCGAGGGGTGTGTGGGGTGTGTGTGGTGCGAGGGGTGTGTGTGGTGCGAGGGGTGTGTGTGGTGCGAGGGGTGTGTGTGGTGCGAGGGGTGTGTGTGGTGCGAGGGGTGTGTGTGGTGGGAGGGGTGTGTGTGGTGGGAGGGGTGTGTGGTGTGTGTGTGTGGTGCGCGGGGTGTGTGGGGTGTGTGTGGTGCGAGGGGGTGTGTGGTGCGAGGGGGGTGTGTGGTGCGAGGAGTGTGTGGGGTGCGAGGGGTGTGTGGGGTGGGAGGGGTGTGTGTGGTGCGAGGGGTGTGTGTGGTGCGAGGGGTGTGTGGGGTGTGTGTGGTGCGAGGGGTGTGTGTGGTGCGAGGGGTGTGTGTGGTGCGAGGGGTGTGTGTGGTGCGAGGGGTGTGTGGGGTGTGTGTGGTGCGAGGGGTGTGTGTGGTGCGAGGGGTGTGTGGGGTGTGTTGGGAGGGGTGTGTGTGTTGGGAGGGGGGTGTGTGGTGCGAGGGGGGTGTGGTGCGAGGGGTGTGTGTGGTGCGAGGGGTGTGTGGGGTGCGTGTGGTGCGAGGGGTGTGTGTGGTGCGAGGGGTGTGTGTGGTGCGAGGGGTGTGTGTGGTGCGAGGGGTGTGTGTGGTGCGAGGGGTGTGTGTGGTGCGAGGGGTGTGTGTGGTGCGAGGGGTGTGTGTGGTGGGAGGGGTGTGTGTGGTGGGAGGGGTGTGTGGGGTGTGTTGGGAGGGGTGTGTGTGGTGCGAGGGGTGTGTGTGGTGCGAGGGTGTGTGTGGTGCGAGGGGTGTGTGTGGTGGGAGGGGTGTGTGGTGTGTGTGTGGTGCGAGGGGTGTGTGTGGTGCGAGGGGTGTGTGTGGTGGGAGGGGTGTGTGTGGTGCGAGGGGTGTGTGTGGTGCGAGGGGTGTGTGTGGTGGGAGGGGTGTGTGGGGTGTGTGTGGTGCGAGGGGTGTGTGTGGTGCGAGGGGTGTGTGTGGTGCGAGGGGTGTGTGTGGTGCGAGGGGTGTGTGTGGTGCGAGGGTGTGTGTGGTGGGAGGGGTGTGTGGTGTGTGTGTGGTGCGAGGGGTGTGTGTGGTGCGAGGGGTGTGTGTGGTGGGAGGGGTGTGTGTGGTGCGAGGGGTGTGTGTGGTGCGAGGGGTGTGTGTGGTGGGAGGGGTGTGTGGGGTGTGTGTGGTGCGAGGGTGTGTGTGTGGTGCGAGGG